>NW_010145789.1:2742-4426 GCF_000699245.1 Pterocles gutturalis | reverse complement strand
CGCGGGCAGGGGGCTTGGGGGGGGCAGGGGGCGAGACGGGTGAAGGGAGCGGAGCAAGTCACCTGGGGGTGCTGCCTATAGATTCTACAGATGTCTGTAGGTTCTATGGATTGTATGGATTTCTGTCGATTCTATGGATTTCTGTCGATTTCTATCAATTCTATGGATTTTTATAGAACCTGTGGGTTTCTATGGATTCTCTGGATTTCTATGGATTTCTATAGAGGCTATGGATTTCTACAAATTGTATAAATTCTATGGACTTCTAGACATTATATTGCTTTCTAGAGATTCTATGGATTTCTATGGATTTATAGGCTTGTATGGACTCTATGGATTTCTATAGATTCTGTGTATTCTATGGATTTCTATGGATTTCTATAGATTCCTATAGACTCTATGGATTTCCACAAATTGTATAGATTCCATGGATTTCTAGAGATTATATTGCTTTCTAGAGATTCTGTGTATTTGTATGGATTTCTAAAGGTTCATACAGATTCTGTGGATTTCTGTGGGTTTATATAGGTTTGTATAGATTCTATGGATTGCTATGGATTGTGTGGATTTCTATGGATTCTGTAGATTATTTCTATAGAGTCTATGGGTTTCTACAGATTGTATAGATTCTATGGACTTCTGTGGATTTCTATGGACTTCTATGGATTCTATCGATTTCTATGGATTTCTCTAGATCCTGTAGATTTCTATACTTTGTTCACTGAGATAAATCATATGTGGGAAAACGGCCGTGACCACGGTGCCGGCCACGGGCGAGTGATGGTTCCCGGTCATGGCAAAAGCAGAACATGGGCACAAAAAGGGACCGTGCCCGTGGGAGGGGTCCGGCTGTGCCCGTGGGAGGGACACAGGGGTCCAGCAGGGTGAGAAGGGGGTCTGGCTGGCTGGGGGGGGTGCCTAGAGATCTGTGGTGGGGGTCCCCACCGCCGTACTGTGCCGGCTGGGCTAGCTGCTCCAGGTAAGTCCTAGAGAATTCTGGGCTCGATGTTCTGGGTATAAAATTGTCCCCAAAGGATCCATCGGGACCCAAGGAGCCACTCCGGAGGGAGCTGGGAGACACTGAGCATCCCTGCCCTCCCCATCCCGGGCGCGTTGAACCCATCCCGCGACCCCGTGCGAAAGCTTGATTATTTGATGTGAATGTCTGAGCGTATCGCGCGTTGAACCCATCCCGCGACCCCGTGCAAAACCTTGATTATTTGATGTGAATGTCACTGTGTATATTTTAAAAACTATTTTATTATTTTCTGTTTTTCTCTGCAGTCCAGGCCTTTCAGCCCTCCCATTCACTCCTCCAGCCCGCCTCCGATCGCGCCGCTAGCCCGTGCCGAAAGCACCTCTTCCATCTCCTCCACCAACTCCCTGAGCGCAGCCACCACTCCCACCGTCGGTAAAAACACCCGGCGCCACTCTTCTCTCACCTTTCTGCCTCTGAGCATCCTCAAAACATTCCCGACACCTTTTCATTTGCTAGATTGTTCTTTGGGTTCACATTCATTCATTTTCATCGGGTGTTTAAAGGGGGGGGGGGGTGATGGATCACGATGCTGCTAGGGAGGGGTTTCTTGGGGTATTTCCAAATGTTGTGAAAAATGAAGGTTTGGGGAAAGGAGGGGTTGTCACCAAGTGGAATGGAATATAAAACGTGCTTCTGGTCTAGAAT
>NW_010145789.1:2331-2702 GCF_000699245.1 Pterocles gutturalis | reverse complement strand
TTTTTTTTTTTTTTTTTGTGGGGGGTGCTTGCACACTGGAGGGGAGGGGGCTGGAAGCCAGACCTTGGGATGGAGCGGACAACTAACGTTAAATCTTTTTGAACGTCTTAAATTTATATTTTAAAGTGGTAACGGGAAACGAGGCTTGGAAAAGCCTCTTCCAAATGTTTAGCTTGGCGTGTGCTAGACCCGAACAGAGTGCCGACACTCCCCCATGCCATCCCGCCCGGCTGCTCCTCGCTTCCTGCAGCTCCATCTCCTCCCACGAACACCTTCCTCCTGTTTTTTCCTTCCTTTCCATGGTTTTTGGTGACGAGCGTGCGCGGTTTGCCTAGCAGGGCAGCAGCTCTGCAGTCCCCGGCTGGTGGAGG
>NW_010145789.1:0-2273 GCF_000699245.1 Pterocles gutturalis | reverse complement strand
TGGAGGGTCTCTGTGACGCGCAGCTGATCCCCCCACCCTCCAAAACCCCAAACCTGAGCATCCCCCACCTCACCAGCCCCAGGGAGCTGCAGCATCGTCACCCCGACACCCATGGTGCCGGTGGCTGCGCGTGCCCACCCAAACCCTCCCCAAAATGTCCCATGTGCGTCTCCATCCCCTCGTTTGCTTCGCTCTCCAGGTGTCGTAGATGCTCGTACCTGTCCGCCGGCTGTCGGTCACTGTCACAGCACGAAAAAAAAAAAATTAATCTTGAGCAAAGGGCCACCAGCCCCAAGCATCCCCAGTGTCGGCTGTCGGTCCTGTCTGTGCTGCTGTCCCGCAGCTTTGGGGGGGCTGGCGTGGCCTCGGATGGTCCCTGGGGGCGCGGTGGCCACGGGGTGCAGGGGGTCACGCTGGTAAATGTGATTTTGGCGGGGGGGAGCAGCCGGGCTGGGCTGACAGCAGGCGACGGCTCCCTTAGGCTCTCGGTTTTAAATCTTTTTATTTTCCCCTTTAATACATATTTTTTTGTGAACAGAAATTGCTATTTAGGTGCTTTTTAATGACTTATTGCCCTGCCTGCCCTGATGCTGGGGTGATGCAGCTGCAGGAAGTTGTGCCTCCCACCCCCTCTGTGGGGGTTTTCCTACCCAAAATCAGGCCTCGGGGGTCACCCCCTGGCAGGGGACACCAACCAGGAGCACCCCCAGATCGCAGCCTCCGCATTCCGGCTCTGTGAACGCCAAGCGGCGGGTGCGGCGTTGCCAGGATTTGGGCTGGGAAAAGGCAGGGGACAGGGAGGGGACAGGCAGGGGCACACAGGGTTTCGGGATCCGCTCCGGAAAAGCTGGAGCATCAGCCCGTTGTCCTCCCCAAGGCAGCCGGGGTGAGAGTGGGCACCTGCATTGGGTGAGCATCCCTGCACCCACCCGAGCATCCCTGCACTCACCCGGGCATCCCTGCATCCCTCTGAGCATCCCTGCACCCACCTGAGCATCCCTGCATCCCTCTGAGCATCCCTGCACCCACCCGAGCATCCCTGCACCCCTCTGGGCATCCCTGCACCCCTCTGGGCATCCCTGCATCCCTCCGAGCATCCCTGCACCCCTCCGCCTGAGCATCCCTGCACCCCTCTGAGCATCCCTGCACCCACCCGAGCATCCCTGCATCCCGCCGAGCATCCCTGCACCCCTCTGAGCATCCCTGCACCCACCCGGGCATCCCTGCATCCCTCCGAGCATCCCTGCACCCCTCTGAGCATCCCTGCACCCACCTGGGCATCGCCTCTGCTGCAAACCCAGACCAGGGGAGCGAGACCATCCGATTCCTGGGTTGGTCGTGCAGAAAGAGGAACAGAGAAGGTGAAAGAGGGGGACCAGGGCAGGTCTGGGGGTACAGCAGCGGGTCAGGGACCACTGGGGGTCTCGAGGGACCGGGCTGGGACACCCCGACCCGGCTGGGGTCACGCAGAGCCCTGGGTTTGCCGCTGCGTCCGTCCCCACCACGCTCCCCGTCTGTTGTTTCTCGTGGCAGAGTCCAACGGGGTCTGTCGGAGAGCACCCCGTGCGGAAGGGAGATTCCGTTTCTGTCCCCCGTGCTGTTCTGGTTTGCTTTCCTTGTGGCTGCACGTGCACTCTGGATAATTTCTCGCACAGAAAAATGCTGTTAGCTCTGTGTCAGTGCCCCTTCCCTTCTTTTTCTCGTTAAAAATCCTCCTCTCTGTTTTTCTGTTGCTGCTTGATGTCACCCAGGATTTGTTTTTTCATTCCTTTTTTTTTTTTTTTTTTTTTGCATTTCTTCCTCTCATATTATCAGAAGATGATAAAATATCTACAAACTGCCCGCGTTCGGGGAGCGGGTGGCAGCGGGCACCCCATGCCCGAGCCCTGGCACCTTGCATGACAGTTTCACAGTGACAAAAAAGGACCAGCACCTCCTGCGTTCAAAAGGGCTCATTCAACACCTCAAAAATATTTTTTTTTCCCCTTACCCCGAGTTGTGTCAAGTCCCTGGTGTCTAACGCGGCTTTCGAGGCGGCGCGAGGGCAGGGAGCTGGTGGCTGTAATGGGAAAGGAGAAATTCCAGCTAGGAACCCGAAATCTGCTCTGTGTGCGTGTGTCTGTCGGTCTGCAGGCTTCACATCCCGAAACGCAGCAGAAAACGCCCCCGGTTCGCTGTCACCTCTCCTGCACGCGCGGCTGCAGCATCCCGGCGGGACGGGCTTGGTGCTGGTGTGGCAGAGTGACTGAGACATCACTGGAGGGGACGAGGAC
>NW_010145788.1:48528-101814 GCF_000699245.1 Pterocles gutturalis | reverse complement strand
AAAGGGCCAGTGAGCGCCCGGGCGGGTGAGGCGCCGGGTGGCTCCAGGTGGCAGGGCCGGGCTCCCCCACACCCGGCTGACCCACCTCAGCCTGTACGAGCCAGGCGGCTGCAAAACCTTGTTTTTCTGGAAAGCCAAAATAAAGATAGACTTACAGATCCTTTAGATCCTTTGACATACACTCGTCACGTGTTGTTCGGGCTCTCTCTTTAACCGGGAGGCCTGTGGGAGGTTTATTTTCCCTTTGGTTTTCCAGTTTGGGGTTTGCCCATCACATACAGCCCCGGGTTGAGAGGCTCTGAGCAGGGCACCTGGTTGTAGGGTGTCCGGTGCTATGGGCAGCGGTGGTGCTGTCACAAAGCTGGGCCAGTCCCTCCTGCGCACCTTTCAGGTTCTCAGGGAAGAAACCTCCCCCACCTCCCTTTTCCCCAAGAGGTTCAAAACTCTTTTTGTTAGTTGGGTTCTGATTTGTAAACTCAGAAATTTACTTATCATTCTCCTCATTGCTTGCTCACTGAAGACTAATAAGGGATGCAGGTGTTTACAGGTGGTCTCTAGGCCCAAAAGGTGGCTGTGCCTCAGGTAAGGCAAGAGAGCAGCCAAAACAGGGTTTCTCAGCCGTTTCCCAGCTGGAGCTCCTCTTCTGCTGGCTGCTGGGAGTGGGAAAGGAGACCTGGCTACAGCTTTCTGACTTCTCCACCCAACAAACCCCAGCTGCTATGGTGGAATGAATTAAGGTGATTAGTCTTCCTACAGTCTGCCTGTAAGCTATGATGATTTGGTCAGTAGGAGTAGATGGACAATTAAGGCGAGGAGATAGAGGGGTGGTGTCATGGAAGACAGGAAGCAAAAGGCAGTTGGTGTGGAACAGGGAGATCTCAAAGTTAGCAGGAGCAGAGTTCAGGATAAGCTGCGCGGTATCACGTGGCTGCATTCCTGTCCCTAGCACAAGCATGGGCATTTTTACAGGGCTGACACACAGTTTAAATGATTAGCCTGTGGACAACGCAAAGTTGACTCTGTTTTCATTCTCCAAAATGTCTGACATGTTCTGACTCCTAAAAGCTGTTGAGTTGCTCTCTGGTGTGCTTATCCATGGGCTGCTAGTAGAGACAGGTGAGTTTCAACTGTAGCCATCCAAACAGCATCTTTTTGCTGAAACAAACATGCTAGTAATATAGTGGTGAAACTTCAGTGCCTGTTAGGAAAAAAGCTAGTGTGGAAATTTGCAAACGCGCTTCAGTTACTTTAAACTAGGCACATGTGCTTTTCCTTACTGTAGATTTAGCCTTACAGTTAATTGTCAGTATGCATGGAGAGTCCAGAAACTTAAATGTGAAGTCATTTCAGTACCTATCAAACAGTCATCCTCTGACAGACAGGCTTATGTGTAAAGAAGGCCATGCTGCCAAGTGGGAAATCACTGGAAAAGACAGGCGACCTCACTAACATTTGGCCAGCTCTTGCAATATCACTGTAGTCAAGGGAAAAGTATTCAATGTGCAGCTGACCAGCACAACACAATTGTTGTTTCCTTGCACCCGCTAAAACAATCTTTGATATTTTCTGTAGCTCTTTTTCCTCCCAGAAGTAGCCCTCTGTTGCCCAAGAGGCAGAGTCAATTGATGCTCAAGATAGTTAAGAGAGAGCACAGAGGGATGTTTGTCTTCAGGGCTGCACTCTGTGACCTCTTCCAGCTGCAACTGATTTACTTGGAAAGGCTGCTGCCCTGAGATTACAGTATCATAAAATCATAGAATGGTTTGGGTTGGAAAGGACCTTAAAGATCATCAAGTTCCAACCCCCCTGTCATGGGCAGGGACACCCTCCACTAGACCAGGTTGCTCCGCAGGTACTTGTTGCCATCCCTTCCCAGTGATCTTTGTTTAAATCAGTTGCAGTCAAAATGAGCTGGGTAAGATGTGCAGGGCAGGTGTAGTAGGGGAACAATGTGTCCACAACTGCGTTTGTATTAAGTGGCAGCATGGCCACTGTGGCTGTTTCTGACAGCTGCATTATGCTGGCTGCTTTAAAGGGAGAACTGAATCTCCCCGCCACTTGCTCTCTCACGAAATACACATCTGAAATACGTTAAGTGGTGTATTTAAGTAAGTTGCTGCATCTTACTTGAAGTGCTGTACCTTAGCTGGTGGCAGTACTCAAAAAGGACATGTTAAACCTTTGTCTTTCGTGGTCGCTAACAATACACACTGCTTCTGTGACTTAGGCACTTCGGCTTTTGAAGGTTTTGCCAGCTTGTGCCAGCAACTTTAACAGTAACTCAAATGATTTGCCCTGCATCTCACAGAGCATTCTGTAGGATTTCAGTTTTCTAACAGGGACACCTAGTGGTAAAATATCTTTTGCTTAAAATTATATTACTTGAGTCCTTCTGTCTGTCTGTTATTTCTGTGCTTGCTATCTAATGTCATTATTTAAGCAGTACATTTCTGATGCTGCCATTAGAGAGCATCTATTTGTTTATCAATGACAAGTCAAACTCTTCTCAAATCATGGCATATAATGCTTTCCCATGTGGGTTTGGGTTTTTTTTGTAAAATAAATCTATTTTTGTAATAGGCCTTCTGTTCTTCCTGACACGAACTAATCAGAGGGTCACTAGTCTAATACACTGATATATTTGCCATCACAGTCATGTAAAGAAGGTGGATAAGGAATTTTACAAGTTTGATTCTGCAGGGACTGTTTGCGGCGTCATTCTTGGGTACTCAAGTTCACCATGATACCTACAGGGGCTGAAAGGAGTCTGCCTCTCCTGCCCTGCTCCCAGGGTTACTGGAGTATAATGGACCAGGTGGTTCATGTTTTGTCACTTTTCAGAAAAGCATCAGATGCCACTTCACAACAAAATAGTGAAACACATCAATGAGCATCTGTTTTG
The DNA here is from genome assembly GCF_000699245.1 of Pterocles gutturalis. NCBI lineage: Eukaryota > Metazoa > Chordata > Aves > Pterocliformes > Pteroclidae > Pterocles > Pterocles gutturalis. The sequence continues at coordinate 98,912 of NW_010145788.1, read as the reverse complement.
CAGTGTAAGCTAGTAGCATGCTCCTTTGGTTTAACTGTGGGGGTGCAGACATCTGCCACATGGGTTTTGTGCTCCCTGCAGATGGAGTTTTGATGCAACAACTTCAGAAGTCATAGAGAAAGAAAGACATTCACTAAACTTGGATAGAGCCAGGAAGTGGCAAGTAGGATGTTTAAAACCAGGCTGTGCAGTCTCCATCCTTGCAGCCTCTCCAGACCCAACTGGATAAAGCCCTCGGCAGCTTGGTTTGAGCTCAGAACTGACCCTACTTTGCGCAGAAGGTTGGACAAAAGACCTTCAGAGACCTTTCACGTATATATATGTATGTATTCTGCGTAATGAATAATTAGTTACAGTTGTTTTGAAAAGTATGTTCTTGGGTTCTAAAAAAAATAATCTATCAGTGTTGCTCAACCTCTCTAGCTGAAGGGCCAGAAATATATTCATTACATTTCAATTGATATTTTTAATTATAGTTGGTATTTCTGAGCCATTTACATGTGAGAGCTAGCCTGTTGGTAAGTGGCATTTAGATAATGAAGTGTTGCATCCCTTTTCAAGACAGCAGAATTCTGTTCTAATATATTAATAGTTGGTTTTAGCCTGTACTGTGGCTCTGTTTCAGCAGTGTTCCTTTCTAACACCTTTGAATCTGCTTGATAATTTTAATCAAAGCTGAAGGACAGATAGAGGTCTCAGAAATAAGTCAGAGACTGGGTGGAGTGACCAAATCAGTCTCTCTGTTGAGGGAAAGGCAGGCACAGCTCAGCAATTACATGACTTTTCATTAGGTCTGTTTTGGTGGGGGCTTTATGCAAGTAGTAATGTCCTGTTTTACTCCATGGTTGTAAGGACCATAACAGGACAGGTGGATTATTGGGGTGAGGAGAGGTATCTGGAGCCAGGGAAGAAGAGAGGGAACAGCAGAGGACTTGGACCTGCAGGAAACCAAGCTCCTGTTGTTCTGCAGCTTTCAGAGGAAAGGCTTGTCAGTGGTTTTCAGAGTGCTTTGCAGGATACCGTGATCCATTTCATGGGATCCATGGTCAATGTCGTGTGATTTAGCTCATGTCACAAGACAGTAGAGCTGATTTCTAGTTCAGGGTTTGTGCCTTGGTGTCCTGCATTGAGTATCTGAATGCTGATGACTCAGAGACTGAACTTGTCACGTACAAGGAGGACCCCTCTGAAAACGAAACGGCAAGAGTCACTATGGGAAAATATCTACAGCTTCTGTCTCAAAGAAACTGAATAACCCCCAAACCTTTAAGGAGATTATGTGGTGTGATAACTGAAACAAAAGCTGATCCTGAAGCCTTTTCTCTCTCTTCAGTGGCTTTGCTCGGCTATGCATGGCCAGCTGAGGTCAGCCTGCGTCCAGCTGAATACCTCGTTTCTCCACTAAAGTTTCAGGACACAGTTTCAGTCGCTTCTCCAGAAATAACAGCTTTCATCACTTCCCTTACCCATTTTGTCATGTGTTCATGGTAAGAGCAGGAGCACACATGCTGTTTCTGGCACAGAGGAGGAAATAACCATTTTGGGGGGGGCAGCTTCTTTTGAGGACAGTGCTGCCTTAAAATGCTTGTGAAACTACAGCCTCCGGCATTCTTGAGCTTTCTGTTTCACCATCTGAAGGGATGCCATCTACACTTTTTTTTTAAAGCTTCTGAAAGGCTTAGTCTGTTTTATGAGGAATGTGTTAGGTATCTTAGGTATTTATGTAATTATACTAATGAAGTGGTTTTATTTATTGTTTTCTGAGGAAATGCCTGGTATTTTTGGGTTCATGTTTTTCAAAGAGAGGAGATGAATTTCCTGTTAAGATTTTGAGTGATTTTTTCAAATGTCTTCAGAGGAAAAAGTAAACTTGAAGAGTGATTACAGAATATTGGCTAATTAGCTATAGTGTAACTGCTTTAATTACTTTTATCCCTGAAGCCACATGACTGTGCAGATGACTAGCAGATGACTTATTTAAAAAAAAAAAAAAAAGACATGTTCACACTGCAAGGTTAATGAGCCTAATTAAATATAGTTTTCCTTAGACAGATACTAAATCATAAAGCTTGAGGGAGTGGGGGAGGGGGTTAATCCAAAGGCAGTTCTCTTTCAAATAGTGGTTTTATTCTGATTTTTAATGCAAAAACCAAACCAAAACAAAACTGGAATTGTGAGTTATTTTTCTGAATAGAGACACTTACATTTAAAGATTTAGTGAGACCTCACATGGCAAATTCTGAAAGTCTATTTAGAGACAATTATGCTGAGACATATTTGTTTTCACTTGCCCACTGCTTTAATTAATGGAGAAGTGGGCTTGAATAAAAGGTCTGTGTTTAGACAGAAGTCTCCATCTGCTGCTGCGTATCCCCAGAACCTTTGTCCTTCCTCACCATGTGTTTTTTTTTTTTATTATACCATTTTATTTCCTTTAGTAAGCTGCGTAATGTCTCACATTAAGTTTTACAGACAGGATGGGGTTCTGATTTCTTTTAAATTATTTTAATTCTTTTTTAAAGTTTTCTGCCTTTGCTGGGCACAGTGGTTCAATATCCCACATTCAAAAATATACTTGGAGATCCAAATTGTGTGCTTTTTCAAGGACACTTGTGTCTCAGGCACAAAAATTTGATATTGCACCTTATTGAGTTGCCATGTGTCAGCTACCTTCGTGACTAGTTTGGAGTTATTAAAAACAGAAAGTAAAATGTGTTTCACAGGAAAAAGGGCTTAAGCTAATTAATTTCATCATATTTGCAAAGAATGAAGAACATGCAATCAGCTATTGCTGATCAGCTGGTACACAGTACCTTTAACAGGTGACGTTGGTCAAAGATGAGTTAGCAAAAAGTAGTAGCTTTTTTTTTTTCATTTGCACCATTCTTCTCCCTCTTTTCTCCCGTTCATTGTGAATTTCTTAAACATTATTTCCCCAAGCCGCCCCCCCCAAAGGGTATTACACTTGGCTATTTCTTTTAAACTAATCTAGTGCTCAGTGCTCCGGTTCCTGCAGAGATTACTCTGACCTGAGAAGCTGTACTCAACAGTCAGGTAGGGGCAGATACAGTAACGGTATGTTTCTACCAAAGTCCAGCACAAGATGAATTGGACTGAATCTCCTCCAAATAATAAGTAATGAAGGGTTAACCTACTCAGGGGGGAAATTCAGGTTTATGCCTTAAGAATGAAGAAGGTGAAAATGTTCCATGTTTAACAAGCTGGATGCTGTCTCCATAGTCTTCCTAATTCTTCTATAGAAGGCAGTAGTTTTTATAAATAAATTATTGGATTTCTTGATTGTTTTTCATAAGGTAGAAAGAATAGGTTAGGGTAGAGTAACTGAAGCTTCTGGATCTGTATTAAAGAGCAAGAAGCTGAGTACCTCATGTAAACTGCTTGCTTTGGTTTTGTCACATTTTCCAAAGGGGCTGGAAGGTCACCATGCACCCAAGTAAGGTTCAAAAGTAATCTTGATAAATTGGGTTATGATTAAGTGATTCCACCTGAGCACTTGAGATATAGTAGGAGAATCACAACAGAGAGTCTGTGTTTCCTTCATTTATTTTTCTATTTCTTTGTGTTTTCCTCCACTGTGGACTTTGTCAAATATTGCCTATAACGCTCCACGTGAAAGGATGTGTGCTCTCTGCTGATCGCATAGGAGCCTCAACCTTAAAGCAACTGCAGAGGATGTAGAGGTTGCACTAGCTTGTGTTTCATCTGTTTGTGTTTATATGTTTTGCATTTATTGTTATTCAAAAAGAAGGAAAGTTCTAGCCATGGGTTTTGTAGCAATAGCTTTTATCACCTGCTTTCTACGTGGCAGTTGAGCTCCTTGCTTTTGGGGCAGAATCAATAAGCCTGTGGCTTTGGAAGTGGAGAGGAGTAATAAGAGTTTGTTGCTCGACTGGTTTGAAACTTTGCAAGCTCCTCCTTTTCGTTTTCGCCATACAGAGAGACCGATGATAAAGTCTTGAAGAAATCCTTAAATTCCTTAGGATTCCTTCAAAATTCCTTCTTTGGTTTAATTTTTTTTTTTTACTTTTGGCCCACATTTTTACCTTGCAGATGCTGCTCATTTAATTACTTGTATGTGGTAATAGGAAAGTGGTAGCAAGGTGGCTTGCTGTGCTCAGAACAAGATTTCATTTAGCTGTGTTTCATGCCTTTGTCTTGCATTGCCACTGAGTCATCTTTATCCTAAATTGGTTTTTCCAAAGCTTTTTGTAAGTCTAATTAAGAAAACAAGCTTGTATTTACACATACTTTAGCTAGTATATTAGCTCTACACTTTTTTTTGGCTATTAAAGCTATAAAGTAGGAAGAAAAAAATTGAGGATAAGATTCTTGTACAAAATTAGTGATTTTGGCTGTTGTATTTCTTTAAAGTTTAAAAAAGTTTTTAATCAATATGCTCAAGGGAAATGTAAGTTTAATACAGTAATGAAGAAGACTCCTAGAGATGAGGTGCTCTTAATAAATTAAGTCACCCAGAATTATTATGTCATAGTATCTGAGCCCATGCCATATGCTGACCTTAACTGATGCTGGTATTTGATGATTGGTGGTGCTGATTTCGTGATGATTGGTGGTTAATGATTGTTGATATTTTCTTCATAGTATTTTCATGGACTGCTTTTATGATTAGAAGAATTATTTATGTTTTGAGATAGAAAAGATTTTAAAGTTGATCTGATTTCTTTTCCCTGTGTACTTCTGTGAGCAGTTTTTGTTTATTGACATCCAAAATTATGGCTTTGGTTTATCATACTAAGCAGAAATTTCAAGATTCAAGGGCCTGAACCCTCAGTTCTCCTTTATCAGTCAGTTACCCTTTGCAGTGTCTAATTTTTGGTGCTTCTGTTTTCAGACAGTTACATTATTTCAGTAAACGTTGAGTATCTGCTTCTGTTGGAGTCTGGTTATTGTTTATGAATGCTGAAACCCATTGAGACTCTGAGCCAGGCTGTCTGCAGCAGGCATCTGAACGAATACACACGTTGAAGATGTTGCCCTGAGTCCTCCAGGGTGCTTGGCAAGGTGAGCACTTCTCAGGCCAGCATACATCTCAGCAGCTTCCAGGCAGATGTGTTGCCCAGGAATTCAGTGCTTTCGGAAACTTGAAGGTAATCAGGCCCTAGAAACAAGTTCAGTAAAATTAGCTCTAGACAATAACAAGTCAAATGCTTTGTTATGCAAGGCTTTGTCTGGAGGTTTTGGTGACTGTGTGAGGTACAGTTCCTGTAAGCAAAGGTTTGTGCACTAAAAAATGCTGTTGTATCCTGGGTGCCAGCAAACAAGCAAAGGAATGAACAAATGTTGCCATATTCTCTGGAATCAAGAAGTAAATCAGCAAGCAATGGCAGAAGACAGTTTTGTGGGGTTTTTTAATATGCTACATGTGTATTAAACTTCATAGTCCCAGACTGGTAGCATGGTGTCTTCCATCGGCAGTAAGTTAATTCAGTTGTTATGGCAAACAAAACATGCTGTGTGAAACATCCAGTTCACAGATCATACCCTAACAGAAGTTGATGCTCTTATGATATTTTGGACTGATGATAAATATGCAAGCCCTCAAAAGGACATAAAATCCCAACATGCTCTTCAGAGGTCCCAAACCAAGCTATGACTTTCTTCTGAAGTCCCACACCATATATTAAAAGAACACAGAAATAGATGAGACATTTTTTCTTATTTTTTTCCCACCCCAGAACTTGACTGGATCTCAAAAGTACATGTGAATCAACCTGCAGTTGTGAGGCATGCAGAATGGATTAAAAAATGGAGAACTGTGGAAGGTAATTGGCGAGTAAGTGCTCTTTTTATGCATTCTGTTCCTGTATTTTTAAAGCAGCCACTCTCCCTCTCCAGGCTGCAATATTGAATTTTTTTCAAGATGCATGTAAACTTAAAAGATGTGCTTGTCCATGTCTTATTTTAATAATTTGTTTTTGATGATGATGGGATGGAATACAGTGATGCATTTATCCAACCAAGTTAAAAACCTTATAACTCATGAGTGGCAAAACCGCAAATGAATTTAAGTCATCTTTATTCATGAGTGGATTAAATTGTATATTACTATCCCACCACATTTATTCTGTTTCCCAGACAGACTTCTCTGCACGCTGCCTTCTTATTTTTTAATTTTAAAGCTGTAAGATATGATCATGGTCCCTGTCAAATTTGACCTACCTGGATGATTTTTCTTTACTTAAACATCCCTAATATGTGTGACTTCTTTGCTTAACTAGTTCTTACCTAAAACTCAAAAATCTTGACTGGCTTTGGCACTGGGGGCAGAAAGGAAAAATAAAAAGAAGGAGAAAAAAATAAAAGAGCCAACTAATGTTAAGGGGACTGATTTCCCAACTCCTGAGCTAAGGCAAATGATCAGTTATTGTCCATCTTGATATAAAATAGGTTCACGTAAGCCACTGCTAAAGACAGTGCCACAAATAAAATAAACTTTTCTTCAAGGCTGTCTTCTATTCATTGAACACACACATTTAGGGTGTTTTAGCAGTTACCTTCAACCTGTGCTGTTACTGACCCCCCACCAGAATTGACAGATACTGGCCCAATTGGTTTCTCCAGTTGGTAGATGAGAACCATAATGCAAAGCCATCAGTCAGCAACATAAGCAAATACATTCTCCAAAGCAGAGCAGGTGAGGCATGGCCACGTGCTGGCTTCTGCCGTCTTGGCAGCAGGATGGGAAGCTCTGAGAGGGGAACAGCAGGCAGAGCTGGCTGCAGGATGCCACAAGTGCTTTGCCAGTGTTCAGCCAAGAGCAAGGTCTGAGAAATGCCGTGCAGCAGACCCAGAGCTCCCAGTGAGCTGTCAGTCGTGGGGTTGTAGCTGGTGTCCAAAGGACAAATTAATTCTTCATTCACCAAACAGCTGTTCTGCAAGCAAATATGTGTGATTCCTCCCCGCTGCATGCTAAACAAGTCGTTTACTTGCAACAGTAACTGAAAACCTGGAAGTGGGAGGAAGGAGACAATGAAGAATCAATCTTAACAGTGTAACATAATAGAACAAAGCAAGAGTAATTTAATTATACTTATTTCTTAAAAAAACCTGTTCAAAATAGTTGTCATCCTGAGCTTAGCATGTCGGGCAGCCATTTTGAGGTGGCTGAAGCTGCATTCACAATGAGCACAGATCTTGTGGATGACAGTTTGGAGATAATTTGATGTAGCTGTGTAAGATCCTACTGGAAGGTGATAGAAAAATGCTTCCTGCCTGCTACATGAACCTGAAAGTTTGTGCCTTGAATTTTATGGTTAAATAAAAAATGGGCATAAACTGAGGAAAGTTAGAAACCAGCTCAGCATTTACCTAGAGTTTCTCATGCATAAAAAGTCACTTGATACCAAGTTTAGCAGTCCAGTGGCTCTGGATTAGGCAATAGTGTTGGTGAGAAAATCCAGAGGGTATTCCATGACCTTAGCTATCTTCAGATACTGCAGGTGCAATAATGTAAAAAGTAAGTCTTCTGATTTGACAGAAGTTACTATATAAAGAACAAAGGAATAGAGAGCCACAGGCTTTGATTACAAAGAATCATTAGGAAGAAAGGAATTTAGTGTTGCTCCCTCAACATGGCTGTAGGACAAGTGTTTTAATTATTATTAGCACTTCTCCACTCTCCTGTGTAGTAACACTGATACTGAGCAACTGGAGTGAGGTTTTACGTTGAAGAATGCGAGCAGCATCTCTCCTGTTTTTGAACACTGTCATTACAGGATGGTCATGTGCTGTTTATTTCACAGAGATTATTTTGAACCTTTACATGTTTGAATCTAAGTAGCATCACAGATTCAAATTTTGAAACCCATTTCCTAAAATATACGTTTGAAAAGCCCTTTTAAAAAAATGAAGTTCATACCAGTTCTTAGAACTCCCTGACTACATCTGTCTTGATGACTTTATGATTCATGTCATAAGAGATGAGATTAAAAATTCCTTCAAGTGAAGGATAAAAAAATCCAAGTAAAAGAAACTTAAAACCATTTAAAGTGAAAAACCCTTCTGAAGTATTATAGGGTGAAAGTGAAAATCAGTTAGAAACAAGCAGTCAAGCTTAGACTAACAGAGGCCAGTAATGGTTCATTACTCTGTTTAGTCACCCCAGAGTATCTTTCAGTGTAACATTTACTGCAGGTTCAGAAAGGACACTCCCATCAGCTAAGTGTGAAAAGTTTGTGGGCTAGCCAGCATCTTAAGATTTGCAGAGTAATACCTCCATGAAGAAGCAACCAATTTTTCTGCCTATACTGACAAATCGTGTCACAGAGCAGAGCAGTCAGGGAGGGACTTTATGGACTCAAGTGGACTTTGCTATTGCAAACTCTCCCCTTGTTGAACAAGTGCCCACTAAGAGATGTCAGCTTTTAGTGAAGCCATCACTGTAAATGAGAATTTGCTGGAAGACCGTCAACAAATATCTCAAAATAATGTCTTAAGCTCAATTTTTGTTCAGCAAAAAATCTCAAAAATTTTTAGTTGTGCTTCTGTTCCATTGTGCAGTTAGTAAGTCTTGAAATTCTGTATCATTTTCATCTAAAGAGTGCTTTAGCCCTGTCACTTAGCCCTTGCTTTTGTTTTTTGCACCAAATAGTTACAGATGTCTTTTATTCCCAATTCACACAAAACAAAGTGGAAACATCTGGAGTCTAGACCCTAAGTTTCAAGGAGTCTGGATTTTTACCCCCAGCTGATTCCATGTTTCACTCTCACAGCAGGAGAAGCATGCAAACATGCAAGTATGCAAATTGCTGATGTGTACACTCATCTGGTTATTGGCAGTTGCAAACCTTTGCTCCTCTTGAAACATGTGTGTAATTTTTCATGCATGCAGCTTTGAAGATACAGGCACACTATACAGAATGGAGCATATTTTAGCAGTGAGGTCCCTCACATAGGTTATGTTTTTCTCTTTGTCTTACAGAATTAAATTTGAAACAAGATGCTTTTTGTCCAGGTAAAAGTGTTTGTCTGATTCTTAGAGTCCCATGTGGTAGGTAGCTTTTGCACCAAAAAAATGGAATTGGATCCTTTGATTCTGAGAACTGTCTTTTGATTCCAAATCCTTCCTGTGCCATTAGATACTGCTCAAGACATGAACAAATATCCGCCATCCCTGTCTGTCAAAAACCATTCTTTGCATATTCTCCATGTTATATCCCATACATTTTCTTATTCTTAGAGTGAGAACTAGGCTTCTGATTCCTGCATCTTCTAAGTCAGTTCGGTTTTGGAAGAGTAAACAGAAATATGGTATTCCTTGCTTCCTTCCCTGTGTAGGCTGCTTGGCTGCTGAAAGCTGTCACCTGCATAGACCTTACCACTCTTTCAGGCGATGATACTCCTTCAAATGTTCACAGACTGTGCTTTAAAGCAAAACATCCCATCAGAGAGGATCTGTTGAAAGCCTTGGATATGCATGATAAAGGTATGACTGGTTTTGTGTGTTGTGTAGAGAAAATGTCTGCATTTCCTCAGTATTCTTTCAAATTTCAGAAGGTGTAAAAATAGCCCTCTTTTCCTATAATGGGAGCAGTTATGGTAGGCAGCACTGAGGAGCTAATAGTCCCAAGAGAAAAAAAATAGGTCCTGTATGATCTTACTTAAAGCAACTGTCTAAAGTTCTAACTGCAAATTAGCTATTTCTTTGAGTTAATATGAGGATACATAAAAAAAAAATCCATTCTCAGTTTGGCAACCAAAGTGAAACATGGACTCAGGGCGACACTGTAAGTTATGATACCTGATGAGCAAATTTGGTATGGAAGCCACGAGTGTGTAACCTCAGTGTATGTCTTTTAATAACAGTGCACTAAGGTGAAACTAATTGAGTATTCTGTTAATCTGCTGATGTCCTTACCAAATTGGAGAAGCAGAGAGTCCTCATGTGACACCTTCGGATTTCATGCTTAGCTGCTGTTGCTCTGTATAACTACCAAGCCTGCCACTTTGCCTGTCAGAAAAGATGCATTCTACAGTCCTAAACATGTTATTTTTATGTCAGAAAACATTATCTGTTACCTTCTTGTTTCAGTAGTTAAGCTAGGAGACATCTTTGCAGCCCAGTCTACTTTAAAGAATCAGTCCTGTAGTGAGTGTATGTGGTTGCGTGCATATCATGTATAGACACACACACGTGGAGTTCCCAGCTAGGTCAACAGAGTTGAAGGGGCAGAAGACAGCCCTTAAGAACTAGTCGCAAAACTTTCATTGATATTACAAGCTACATCTGAAGTCTCAGTGTTGCACCTAAGACCAAACATGATTCAACTTCAGAGCAAATCCAGACTGTCAATATAACTAACAATAAAACCTTTTTATATCTGAGCAGCTCTTCTGAATTTTTCCAGATGTAATCAGTGAAGAGCCTTTGACTTTTGTCATGTCATGTTGGCTTTACGATGGTCTATCAAAACCAAAATCTCAGTGACATTTGGGACATGCTCTTACTATTGAAGTATTACAGTTTTACATGGGCATTGGTACACCAATTGATGTCATATGATGTAAAACCAACAGGGAAGCGGGCCTCTGGTTTTAAACCATACACATAAAATATCAAAGATTAGTCTTTTTTTTAAACTTGGATTTATGGACTCTTCAGACAGTTGAAGTATTAAATGTGAGGTCAATTATCTGAGACTTTGAGAGAATAGCTTTTTAACTGGAAATGCAGTAGGACTGCATTAACATAAAGACTGCGCAGTTGCTCCTGGCTCAACAAGTAAGGACAGAGCTTAGCAGTGCAGTTTCTCTCGCAGTGATTTGCTGACTAAGCATGTCTTAACTGTACCTGTTGGCATTAAAAATTTATCTGTCGATAAAAATCTTGGTGTTTTAATTCCTGGTAATGCAAACTTGCTCCCATGGTCAGGTGAAGGAACATGAGGGACGTAACAGTATGGAGAATCACCTGAAGTGCTTGAACAATAAAACAGATATTGCTAGTGGCTAGTGTAGGTGCTTAAAATCCTTGTGAGAATGCAGAAGCAGGAGATGCCAACAATGCACACACGTTCATAATACAGATTGCACTAGAGAAGGTGGAAATCTATAAATATGAAAAAGTGAACTGTGGCTTTTGCAGGTATTACTGTCGGAGCAGTTTGCGTATATCCCGCAAGAGTCACCGATGCTGTTAATACCTTAAAGGCTGCTGGTTGTAACATACCCGTAGCTTCAGGTATGTTTTACTCTAAAATATCCAATTAAATATTTTGATGCTGTAAAATATGGAGAAAAATCCAGAAGCTTGGACTTGCTTTTGTTTCAGAGAGTAAGTTAAAAAGGTAGCAGATGGAAGGAAGGGAATGGAGGTGAGGATTTGCTTCTGGTATAATCTTTTTGTTTTCTTTCAACTTCAAGCTTGTCAGCAACGCCGAATCTGTTTTGCTGGAATCTCTTCAAAGAGGTCCTTGAGATCTATTAGCATTTCCCTCAGCCAAGTAGAAGAAATTGAATAGTGTTAAGGACAATGTTGTCATCAGACACTAAGTAGATAATGATAATAAAACTGCAATGTGAGATTTAAGGAGTTCTATTACATTTTTTTTCCCTATCAGTTGTTTGTCTTTTAAGTATAATCCTACAAGCTGAATTCAATGAAGCTGTGTGCAGAGGCAAGGGTTATTGCTTGCTGTGCAGCCCACAGGTTCAGGACTTGTACTCACAAATCTAATAGTGGCAGCTCTTCTCCAGTCACCACACACAACAGATGAGTCCTGAATCTACAACAAGTAAGAAGTAAATCAAAGAATTATGCAGGTTGGTAGGAAGCTCTGGATGTCATCTGGTCCAACCTCCTGCTCAAAGCAGGGGCTAACTTTGAAGTTAGATCAGGTATTTAATGCTAAGATCCATGTTTTCTGGTTTTGTTTTGCATATTTTCGGTTGTTGTTATTGTTTCATTATTGTATAGGGAGAAATGCATACTAAATACATTTATATGCCAGAGAGAAAGAGGATCTCTGACAAAGAGATACTTTGTCATTATTTCTTCCATTTCCAAAGTTACCTTTGGGTTTTGTACTTAAACATCAGAAATGTAATCTTAAGTAGACATCATTGAAAACATTTTTTGCTGCATTGTGATTTAGCTGTTAAACATATTCCTGGGATTTAACTTGAAATACTACTTAAATAAAATCAGGGGAATGAAAAATTTATGTATTGCTTCATATACAAGTTCACTCCTTGTTTGCTCATTTCTGCTGGAGGCAATAGATATTGTTCTTTCTTACGTAGGCTGCTTTGGAAAAAAATAAGGCATGTGAAAAGGACCTTCTTGCAAGATGCACTTAGTATCTTGCTGGATATTAGTTCTTGAGGGAAGAGCAAATGCTTCTTTTGGATGAAGAGAGGGTAGGATGAGGTGCCTTTAGATTTTTGTAATTGTGATAGGGATAAAAAAAAGGAATAATTTTCAAAATCAGTGGTGTATTAGAGGTATTTGCAATTTTATGGTCAATTTATAAAACATTTTCTTCCCTCTACCTGCATCCCCCTTTGTGCTAGTGGCTGCTGGGTTTCCATCTGGACAAACTCCTCTAGAAACCAAACTGGCTGAAATAAAGCTAGCTGTGGAATATGGTGCCAGAGAGATTGACATTGTCATTAGCAGGAGTCTGGTGCTGACTGGCCAGTGGGAAGGTAAGTACCCATGCTTTGGCAAGGAACCTGAACCTGTGTACATGCATGTGCAAGTTCTGTCTATTTCCCCAGTCTCCACATCAGTCCTTGAAGAATTTGATCCCTCCACTAAGAGTGACTGATAGTCTGGGGCACTGAACTAAATAAAAACTATTTCACCTGTGCTACATCAAAAGAAGTGTGACCAGCAGGTCGAGGGAGGTGATTTGCACCTTCTACTCCATACTCGTGAGACCCCGCCTGGAGTACTGCATCCAGTTTTGGAGTCCTCAGCACAGGAGAGACATGGACCTGTGGGAGTAAGTCCAGAGGAGAGCCACGAAGATAGACAGAGGGTTGGAGCACCTCCTGTACAAGGACAGGCTGAGAGATGTTGGTCTGTTCGGCCTGGAGAAGAGAAGGCTCTGGGGAGACCTTATAGCAGCCTTCCAGTCCTTAAAGAGGGCCTACAGGAGAGATGGGGAGTCACTCTTTATCACTTATCACTTATTTAGTGATAAGACAAGGGGTAACAGTTATAAGCTGAAAGAGGGCAGATTTAGATTAGATATTAGGAAGAAATTTTTTACTGTGGGGTTGGTGAGACACTAGAACAGGTTGCCCAGGGAAGTTGATGCCCCATCCCTGGAGGTGTTCAAGGCCAGGCTGGATGAGGCTTTGAGCAACCTGGTCTAGTGGAGGGTGTCCCTGCCCATGGCAGGGGGGGTGGAACTCAATGATCTTTTAGGTCCCTTCCAACCCAAACCATTCCATGATTCAAACTAATTTATGACTAATGGTTAGATTTTTATTTTTTTTTAAAGAATGCTGTTACAAGTTCTGTCAGGTTGGGTATTCAGAATGACTTTGAGTTTTGAAAATTCAGGTCTATTCCTTCTGTGCCTTTAGAGGATTTTGTGTGCAGGATTAAAAAAATAGCAAGTGGAATGGAAGTGAATGCCTATGGTCTAATTATTTGAACAGTTTTGTTAAAACCCCCAAGGGGCTGCTAATGTAGATGATACCTTGTTAAATATACATGTTTCAGTTCTTGGCAAAAATATGTATTTTAGTTGTTTTCTTTTCCCTGAAAGTTAAGGGTACAAATTGACTGTTCATATTATTATTGATGTTCTTGTGCCTGTAGACTACTACTAATTAGCAAGAACAATAATGCTGAAGATGGTTTTTGCTCTAATTGCTCCTTAATGTACTGTGAATGGTTTGCCTTAAGTGCTGACAATGCTCCTATAACTAATCTCCATGTGAAGGTAAACACATCATTGTCTTGGAGTGTATTTTCCATTTAGTTGTGTAATGCATTGCTGTAATAGCCTGTTTGCTTGGAAGACTTTATATAAAGGACCCCTGGTACCTGAGTTTGGTTAAAGAAATAAGTCATCATGGCAACAGATCATATTTTCTGATTTTGGTCTTCCTTCAATTAGCAGTTAGAATTGAACCAAAACCAGAGTTTCTGCATCTGTGTCTTCAGGACTGATATCCTGGTTTCCACTTCCTGTAACATCTTGGCTTCTTTTGTAGTATTTGCCATCTCCATTGTTTTGCTCTAACATATATGCAGTTTTGCAAATGTTTGTCTTCTTGAGGATAGGCACTGCCGCAGCCATTTGCTTCTTTCAGAGTGGCTATTTTAAGTTCCAGAAATTGCTAGAATATGGAGACTGGGTGATTGTGTGGTTTTGAATAAGACAGAATGATGGCCAAATTCAGTACTAGCTGGCAGCAAGACTATACACGCACCTTCCTACGCTGTATCTTTCTTAGGGTCTACCCTATGGTCTGCAAAGCACGTACCCCCTCCTGGAGCTGTGCTCTGCTGGGACATGTCTAGGTCTTTGGCACAAAGTGAGTTGAGGCAGTGATCTGTCACCAAGACTGAAAAATGACCCCTAAACTGAAGAACAGCAGCTTGCAACTGTGTCTGAAAAAGTCTGTCTTGTAGCAATTTCTGATATAGTTGTGGTTACTTCAGACTTCATGGTACAAAACTCTTGTTAAGTGCAAGCTGCACAGAGCAGAGATCAGAAAGTTAGTGCATGCAGGCAGTTGCAAATACAGGCTCAAGGTTATATTGCCCAGGATTATGTGGAAGAGAACTCAAAGGAGAAATACAAGGCTAGATTCAGAGAGGAAGTTGATATTGGTGATTGAAATGAACCAGGTATAGATTCCTAGGTTTTTCTATATGGGAAACAAATTGTTTTCTGTGGTCTGAATTACAGTGGAGGAGTACACAGGCATAGCAATGATGGATGTAGTATAAAGCTGTCAGTTTATTAAATAAGTAAATTAGGGATGACTTCTGATTTGGAATGCATATTCTTTTATCCACACATGAAGTTGTGACAAGGTTTAAAGCCATCCTTTTTTTGGCAATGGTTAGTTTACATTTCTTTTACTGAGGGCAGAATTGAAATTATTTGCAAATGTTTTCTGAAAGTTTGTTTATGAATGTGAATCTGTGTATGGCACATATTTACATGGTCTTGAAAAAAGCTACCTCAGGAACAGAATTTACTTGCCATACAGATCGTGATGCAACAGGGTGAAAAATTCTAATATTTAGATTGCCCGTCCAAAAAATTTTGGTAGGTGGTCTGAATATTTTGGTGTGTATCTAGTGTTTGACTTCATGTTTAGCTTTCAATAGATGTGTGTTACCTGTATGAACATGCAGCTTTCCACCTCTGTCTAATGATTAGGTATGATACACAACAATGTATAGAGTACATTTAAGGAAGCTAGAAGGGATGATGAAGTCTTTTTTAGGCTGTATTCCTACATAAAATCGAAAAAGGTTGAGTGCAGTACCTATGCCTGTGTTCAAGGTACTTCATAAACTAGAGCTGCCTTGCAGTTGTGACAGAACCTCAGCTTATGCTTATAACACTAGTATGTTTTTATTGTTATTTTCTCATGCTTCCTGTCTTGACAACTTCAGGAGTTATTGATAAAAAATATGTATGTGGTAGAGTGCTTGATCTCTACTGTTCATATATTTTTAGCTTTTCTTCTAGCCCGTGCAATAATCGGGGTCACCGTGATAGAATAGTGTTGCTTTATGATTTGTTTCAAAGACTTGTTTGATTATTAAATATTTTAGTATGTCCAATTATGTCAAGTTATTTTAAAGCAGTTCTTAAATATTGTTGGAACTCTTTATGACACTCAGAATATCTTTTCTAGATCTTTACAATTAATTGTTAAGAGCTTTTTAATAGTGCTGAACATGAAAGCAGCTTTATTGGACAATTAATTTAGCTTGGAATATAACATTAAATGAGGTTAAGTTTATGAACTTGTGTACCTTTTACAACCTATTAACTTTTTGAGCAAAATTATAATAGTTTACTCAACTATTGTCTTGTATCACTCGACAAAGTATGTATTAAGCTTAAGAATCACAATTTAGCATCTCTAAGCCCAGAATGTGGAGCCTGTTTGTAAATAGTGATGAAGTTGACCAACAAGTTGTTGAAAGAAACTGGATTTTTAAATATTTTTTTCCCTGTTATCAGGGAATATGTTGGACTTGCTGTACCATCTGAAGCTGCCTGGGGTACCGTAATGTTACTTCTAGTTTCACAGCTTTTAGCAAACACCTGGACGTACCACGGTGGCTTCAGAGGTCTTGATAACCTATTCTTTGCTCTATGTCAGTTGAAGTTTCCTACAAGAAAAGAGAAAAAAAGAAGTATACTCTAAGAAGTTGTAACACAGCTGCATCTGTGAATACATTAAGTATAACCTTGTTATGAAAGCTGCCTTTCAATTCATCTTAATAATTATTCAACTGTGAGTTTAGAGGCTTTGTTCAGGGATTGGAGCCCCCTTTTGTGCCGCATACCTTATAAACAGGGTAGGGAAAATACACTCTGTGCTCCAAAGACTCCACATGTTGTTCACAAATATTGTAATTGGAGATACCATTTTCTGGATGTGCAAGCTGACTTGGGACCTCAAAGTCTAATTGCACAATTTCTTTCTTATATTGTCAGCAGCAGCTCAGACTCCTGAAGCCAAGCTGTTTTCAGTTTCATGTGAATCACTGGAGCCTGGAGTTGCACATATGTGGCTGAGAGCAGAACTGAAAGTGTCGTGTTGTGCTGATAGCCTTGTGCTTGTCATTTTGTTAACAAACCTGCCATTAATGTGCAAGACAGAAGGGATTCGAGCTCATTTTCCACTTTCTCATCATGATTACCTTGATCTTTTGGTCTAACAGAAATTGAAACATCTTCCCTCCTCGTCTCAGTTTCTACCCTTAACATCAGTCAATGTGACTGACTAGATAAAAACAACAAATACACTGAATTTAAAACAACAACAAAAAAAGGAAAAGCGTTTTTATCACTGCATTTTTGGAGAAGAGCTGTTTCATAAAAATTTAAGCTGTTTCTTTTTTTGCCTTAATTTTTTCATTTCCTGTGTAGGAGATATGGATTATCCCCTTTAATATGTGATTTTTAGGGCAAATGTGTTAGACCAAAGCAAAAGGCCATCTAGATAATCTAGGGCAGATTATAGCCAGCTGTAATTGTCAGGGATGTTTGCCTGAGAGATGTGTTAGGGGGAGGCACATTTCTGTTGTGCATTTAATAGCTGCAAAAAAATCAATATAATGTTTGTACTGAGTAGTTACACTTTTAGGAAAACTACAAAAAAGCCACCTTCCAACACTTATCTTTTATAACAGTGGAATTAAAACCATAGATATGAAAATATTTTTTTGTTGTTCCTATAAAATCAGAATTTTTCTTACTTTAATAAATGCATCCAATAAAAGCAGATCTAAAGTTCATGAAAACAGCAAGGTATCTTAAGTAAGTGGGTGCAAAGTAGGAGAGTACTTACGTTGCATCCACTTTAACAGCTAAGTTGGTGGAGCTACTACAGACTATATCAGTGAGCATCTGGCTCCAAATATATTCTATATAAGTTGGCTTGCTTTGGGTTTTGGTTTTTTGTTTATTTGTTTTTCCTGGCTTAATATTTAGACTTCTTTAGGAATGGGTAGTTGTGGTGTGTTCGTGCTGTGTACAAGATGCTACACAGTACTGGCGATTTGGTTTGAGAGCCCTTCATTGTCTTTTCCCTGTTTTTTAGCAGTCGGAAGGAGAATCTCTTGCATCCTCTTCATGGTAGTCTTAGCTCACAGCTGAAAATACGGCTGTGGGGTTTATGTGATAGCGGTTTTTCCCAAAAGCTTTCTTCCCCTACTGTTAACCAGAGAAGCTCTGTCTGTTGTGACAATTACTGGTGTTCTGCATAGGTTGCAGGTATCCCCAGAACCATGGTGTCCAGCTCTACTCCTGCTGCTGATCAGCTTGAGGGAACTGAGTAGTTAAGTGGTAGACTTTTTGGTAGCTTGGACTGTCCCAGAAGCAGCCCAGGTCCCCTTGAAACACTGGGTACATTTTCAGCTGTGATTAACTCCACCCATGCTTTAGACGTTTGCCAGGAAGTTTGAGGATAATCAAGTTACTTGTGTCTTGATTTAAATCTCACTGAGTCCTGAAACCTCTTTTTTATTTTTGGAAGGAGTTTTTGCATTTATTCTGTATCAAAGCAGTCCCTGCTTGTACTGGGACTGGGGTGCTCTGGTTAATTTTCTCAGTCACAGAGGTAGTTGCATTTGTATTTGTCCTTTTACTGTAGGGCTCATAATGTCCTGTGAATGCCAGCTATTTTCTGCAATAATTGGTCTCTGAATAAAGAGCAGTATTTATTATCTTCACACCTGCTCCATTAAAGTATGCCCACTTTTCCACCACCTCAGCTAACCTGATAGACATGGATGATTGAAGATCCTCAGTTGTTCTGGTCTGTGGGTTGATGCATGCTGTCAGATAGTGAGACTGTTCAAGTGATCTTGACGCTAATTGCATATAAAAGTACCTTCCAACAATAGGGAAGATGCTGTAGCTGTGGTACTAACTCCAGTGAACAACAGCTATGAGGACATAATTTCTTTTCATGGAATCCGACCTAAATGTACATTTTGTTGGTCTTATTTTGACATTTTTGGTGATCTATCATAAAGGTAGAGAAAACATCAGTCTTTTGTTACCGAAACTAGAAGAACATGAAAGCTGCTTTCTCTGGCTTTCCAAAAGCTTCAGGAAAGAGTCGCTCCATAAAAAGAGACTGCATTTGGATCTAACATGAGCAGTGTTATCAAATGCACAAGAAAATAGAACAGGTTCTTTGTATTTCCTTTTTGAGTCTCGATTTGATGTAGGTTTCTGGAGTATCATCAATTGATCAATAAAACATGTTAGACTGCATGCTAGTACTGATTAATTCACACCTTTGGTACGCAGTAAGAAACAAGGTGAAGCCTGGTGTCTATAAAGGGACTTGCTAAGTGCATTAGCCAGTTGTCTACTAATGTGTGTAGTATGTCTCAGAGGACCACCTCAGTGATCCCAGCCGCCTGGTGTGCTGATGGTATCAATTGGATGCAGCAGCAGCAGCACGGGTGGAGGGGAGGTCCAGCCATACAGCAACCGGCAAACCCTACTGTGTGTTTCCAGGTCTCTCTGAGGGGAAAAGAAAGCTAGTGTTGCTGAAAAAAATTTAGTCTCCATAGCTATATCCTGGACTTTTTTAGCAAGAAAGATTGATTAAAAGGTGTATTTTAGCCTTCCATAAGCAAACTTTTCGATTATGTGTTTGAAGATTGAATACAATCTGTGAAAAGGACTCTCTTGCAAAGGATCCTGTTGCTTATTTTATGTCTTTTTTTTTTTTTTTTAATCCAAATCCCAGAAATGGTGATTTACACAATAAGTGCTGCTTTTCTTCCCACCATTAACACTGGATGAGTCTTAATCATCCTCGAGTGGCCAGCTTCTTGTTTCCTTGTGCTCCCTGTGTTGCATTACCTGACCAGGTCTGCAAGTTCTAGCCTTTTTTAAAAAACACAGTCGGTTATGTCCAAATTTATTCCAGTCCTTACTGAGTCTATGAAGATACAAAACTGTTAGAAAGTTAAGCATACCTCTGGCCATGATAATTTGTAAATCCAAAGGCAGGAGTTTGTGAGGGGGTGGTCTCCTCTGGACAATGTCCACGAGCAGCCAAATGCTGGCCTGTCCTCCCTGTCCCACCTTCTCCCTGGCTGCAGCTGGTGGCCAGCTGGTTGAGTGGCAGTTCACTGAGAAGAGGTGAGCAGGCAAGATGAGTGCTGCTTTGTCTTGGGGATACGGTGACTGCTTGGAGATGAATGCTCAGGAGAGCTGAAAGTCAGAAGACAGACTGATTAGCAAGAGGCCCCCCAAAGGTGGTGGAGCTCTCTGTGGGGAGGGAGGGCCAACTCCAGGACAGGGTTTGCTTTTTGTTTTCCAAGTGGTGTGAAGATACAGAAATAATGGTCTGATTTATCTCTGGTCTAAAAGGCTTTATATAAGGTCAGTCCTGCTGTCTGTGTTCATGCAAGTGGCAGTGCTTGTGTGTATAACAGTGACTCATGACAAACCTCCTTCCTGAACTCCAGATGGCTTCCTCACAGAGTGTGGGCATCAGAAGCAAGGGTCCACCTCTGCCCTTGGAGCTGCAGCTCCACAGCATGCTAGGCGGATGTTCTGTTGGTCCTCCTGCCGTGGTGCTTCCTTCACCCTTGCCAGGGCCATTTGGGGTCTTGGCACAGAGTGGTCAAAGTCCTCAGTAACCTCATGGGCAATGCAACTACTTGAGGTGGTTTGTAAACACAGATCCATGCGGATTTACTGGTCCTTGGGGTGTGATCCCAGGCCTCGATCTCCTCACCAGGGATGTTAGCAGAACGCACTAATTTTTTTCAGGAAATTCTGCTTCTCAAGAAGCTTAAAGTGGGATTCAGATGCCTAAACACAGGCATCTAGCTCCATAATCAGGCTTCCCGAGGTGGTCCCACAGTACTAGGGAGGATGGTGGGAGACCAAAGGGAGATGTGGAGCCTCCAGGAGTGGCAGCGTGAAGCCAAGGAGGATATGTCATGGCATCTCAGGTGGCACAAATGTTTGTAATTAGATAACTTGGTCACACCTTTGGTGTTTTTTAGGCTGAGCAATTTGGCAAATGTGGCTGAAGGAGACAAAGGGGATGATGACGTGATGTGGACAGGAAAACATAACTGTCCCAGAGTACTGATTCAATGTACTACCGTATATATTGCCAAAAAAGCTGTTTTAAAATCAATCTTGACTGTCATAGCATTTTTCATTGCTGATGTATTCATGACTGTTTGGCATACTGTGCACATTCTTAGTTTTGAGAGAACCGACATTAATAGCTATTAACTTAAGTCTGAAACTGTGTGGCATTGTTAATTACCTCCAGTCATGTAATTTATTGAACTTACAAAACTTAAGTTCTTGAGTGCTGTGACTAATTATAAGATTGGAAATTAATCCAGAAGTGGAAATTACAGCCATACTTGAAAATGTCTCTCAGGCAACTTTGATCATTTTCACATGCTTTTGTCTACAGGTCTCTACAAGGAGATCCGTCAGTGCCGTGAGGCCTGTGGAGAAGCTCATATGAAAACAATCTTGGCAACAGGTGAACTGGGGTCCCTTGCTAATGTCTACAAAGCCAGTATGATAGCTATGATGGCAGGTAAATATATGTGTTTTTCTTTTTAAGCTAAGAATATCTTTGCTATATTATTTATGAAGATCTAAAAAAAATTCTACTTGCAAAAGTTTAGTTTTGCCAATAAGAGGCAAAAACTATTATGCAGCTTTTACTGAAGCCACAGGTGTGGTAGTGAAGTGCCTCTTGTTTTGTATAACGTACAGAAACTGCACGAAATATTAAATAGCACTTAAAACTGCTAAATGACAAAATTTTTAGGAACAAATACTTGTTATCAAATGTCTGGTCCTTGATATATTTAATAAGAATATATACGTTTGGGGCAGATACACATATTCGCCAGGAAATTGTGGTGACCTACAGATGTGGTGTATGTAGGTAGAAGGCTTGGAAGCTTATATTAAATGCAGGGGAACTTTCCAGTGAAGATGCATGCTGACAGCTCTCATTTCTGGTTTGCTATCACCTTTTCTAACCACCTCTATGAGAGTGCAATTTGGGAAACCAACTGTACTGGACATGGAGCAGGAGGGAGAATACCACGCACTCCAGCAGGTACTGGAATGGGCTCGGTTATAACTGGTTTTAACTGGCACACTCAAAAGCAGTAGCACTCACTACTGTCAGTTAATTGGTACTTCAAAAGTTGTTTGGTCTTCCCCATCTTTGAAAACTCGATTACATCTGACCTGATGTTTACGAGTCTGTCTTTTATCCTTAACGTTCAGCTAAGAAACAGATTCACATGAGCAGGATAGAGTTTTTAGGGCCTGCATATAGTTTGTAGGTATTACTTTTTTGCATAGCTATAACCATTGGAGACTGAATGTAGTGAAGCACCCATTTGAGCCGAGATTTACAGCAGTATATTCTCTCTGAAGCTTTGGGCCTGTGCTGGTATAATTTTCCCTAGTTTAACTAGGATTTTAGGGCTGTGTTTTAATGCCATCTTTAAGATGCAAAAGCAGGAACTGGCTGATAAGGCTATGTTCTTTGAACTCTGTTCTAGACACCTGCTTCTTCCACCGTGCTTGAAAGAGGGCTCTTCAAGTATATTGATAGAGAGAAGTGTAAAGATATACGAAGAACCACGTGGATTAATCTGTCTTCTAAACTTTCCCTCATTTTTGTGTTGATTTTTTTTTTTTCTACTGTAAGCTCTTCAGACCTGGAACAACTTCTTATTTTAGAGCAAGAAAAAAATCATCCAGGCATGTTGTCAGCATTTAAATAAATATTCAACTTGCTGCTGACCTCATTGTCTCCTTATAAAACACTATGCTTATTTACTTCAAATGGAATGGGAAGCTTTCAGGCTTTTTACATGCTCAGCTATGATGTCAATTAGTATCATTAGAGACAGAGGATCAGTATTATGCCAGTAAATATTGCTTTTAATTAGAAGAGGTGTAAAAAATACACATTTCCTGTCATTTCAACTGATGTACTAATCATTATGATCACTTTTTGTAACATGGAGTAGTGAAAAATTCAGGTTGTAAAGCGTTTTACCATTTTCAGATTTTTTGCTGGTGTAGTTTTTTTTAAATACAGCAGATGGCTCTATTGTTAATGATTTTCCTTGCATAGTTATTCATTTTATAAGATACTTATACGTCTGAATATGTGCAGTAGTTTCCTTCTTTCAGTCTTGCTTTTTCTTTGTGGGTAGGTGTAAAAATAAGAATTCATTGGTGCCCTGTGTACATGTGTTGAGGGCCAGGTTTTCAGACTGTGACTTGCCAGGACTGCTGAGAACCTGGAATGCCAGTTTAACTATGTTTGATCTGTCTATTTGTAGCATTTTGGGCAGACAGTAATTTGGCACGGTATGTTTAAATTCTAGCTTTAGTATCCATTTATTTTTTCAGATGGTGCCATGATTTAAAAGAAAGAAAGGAAAAAAAACCAGATGATCTTGTGGATGTGGCAGGCCCTGAGAACTTTTATCTGAAGATAAAAAAACAATACCTCTGATCAACTTGACTCCAGTGATTAGTTTTATATGGGGAAATGAGTTACACAGTATAGTGGATTCAACTGCAAAACTGGCTTTAGAAGTTTTTGCTTCTGCTGGCCAATTGCTTCTGTACTTTACACCAAACTTTGCTGCTCTGTCAACCATGCTGTTAGAAGTGCTTGTCATACTGCATCGTAAACTGAACTTTCAAAGAATACAGTTGAAAATTACTCCAGAAAAGGGACAACTAGTTTGTTGTGGGGTTTTTTTGATTGGTTGGCGATGTCTGTTTTTTTTTCTTTTTTCAAATGGTCACTGCCTTAACAGTCTGGTTTACAGCCTTGCCTTGCTTGCAGCTGTATCAATGCAACTGAGGTCATGGCATGCAGTCTTTGAACTGGTTTTGCTTCACAGTGCATGAGGTAAGCCTATCATGTAGGGAGCACAAAATCCTAGCCTTACAGATGTTTACATTGCCTTTGCTGAGCATGCACACATTCACCTAGGTTCTGAAGCGCAGAGCCACTAGATGTGTTGTAACATATATATAAAATATATGTATTTCCCATGTGTCTCATTTGTGAGACTCAGAAGGCTGAGAGAGTAACACAATGCTGATTTATCACTAGTTCCATGGTTAAAAGCTTGCCTGGGACATCTGGGACTTTGTCTCTCTGACTGAGGTTCTTCTCCCACACAAGGGTCATTTTTACAGCTTATTTACCATTAAGGATCTCAGTCGCTCCTGATAAAGTTGCTCTGCTTTCCACAAAGCAATTAAGTGAGCAGGGAGTACAACCCAGATGTCTCCTCTCTCAAATACCTTTCTAAAATTTCTATACAGTCTTCCTTTTGCTGGCTTGAGGAATTGTTGGTGTATGCTGGGAACCACATCATGTTACCTTTCATCAGGTTCAGCTAGCAGGTGGATGTGAGGCCACCTGCGCAGACTTTAAAAGAGATGGTAGAAGGTCAAAAAATGAACACCTCTGCATTGGCTGGGATTTTTAAAAATGCTAAGGACCGTGCTCAGGCTGTGGTGGTGTGCCCATGCACTTTTATATTCAAAGCAGATTGCATAGGCTGCTTCTGTAGGCAAACATCTCTGTACTCTGAATCACAGCCCTTGCAGGACTCAGCGGAAGCCATTCACTACACACCCGTGAGTGAGGCTGAGCCCAGTGAGATGTGCAGCTCCCAGAAGTGCAATGGAGGTGGAGGCCAATTGTAGAAATGGTGCTTTGTACAACATGCCTCTGTACAAGATGTTAATGCTTGTACCTGTGAGAACTTGGGAAAAAGTTTGCTTCACAGTGAGGTGTGATAATAATTTGCCTTTATTTTAAGCAGTGGCTCTTGGCTCCTCCTGTGTCTGAAATAGTACCTCCAAAGTACCTTGACTACTTTTTCTTCCTTCTCTAGCACAGCATATAAGGAGAAAGACATCAGAATGGGAGCAGACACCCAGTTCTCTTAAATTCTTCTTATCACACCTTTGCAGACTTGACTGACACACTAAGAATACTTCTGGAATATTTAAAAACTTATTTCTGAGTGAAAAAGGCTGACAGCCCTTTAAGGACAGTGACTCACCTGGCAAGATTAATCCTTGCTGTGCTAAGGAGGACATAATGGCAGGTAGAATTGCACAGCAGTGGCTCTGTGTCACCAGCAAAAGGGCACATTGTTTTCAGAAAGCTGACCAAGAGAAAATCTCAGCATTGAATCAGAGAACTTCTGGTCATTGCTTTATAACATCCACTGCCATTTCTTGAGCTTCTTGAAGTCTTGATGGTGGTTTGAGTACACGAGCTTCTCAAGGGAAACTGACTGCATCTTTGACTCTACCAGACAGCTTCCAGACAATGAGTAGAACAAACTAATTAGTGATTTTCACCAACTGGTATATACTTGTGTAATCTACATTCCTACAGGAGACACTCAAATCTGTGTCTTTGTAGCTTCTTGGAATAAACAGTCCTAATGAACACAAATGGGAGTTCCTGACTCCCCCATACCAGAAGGAACTATTCTATGTTTCTTCATTGTGGTGTCTTTGAAAAAACAGGTCTTGTACACAGTTGTCTTATGAGAGGTAGGCCATTTTTTTTTTTTTTTGACACAAAAAACAGAAACTGCTAAGGAAGCCAGACAAGGAAGGGAAAGGTGATGAACTTGCAGTGGGAAAGGAACGCTTCAGTAAAGGTGTGGATGGCTTATTTGCATATTTCAGCCATAGATAAGGTTTTTATTTTGGAAAATCATGTTTTAACCATGCTGCCTAATTACAAAAACCTTATCGTTCTGTATAAGAATTCATATTAATTAAGATATGCAGACTAGGGAAGAGGTGGAGGAAGTGTTTAAGTAAGTGTACTTTGAAAGTGAAAACCTCATCTGTGTCATTTTAACTGTGAAAGCTGTTCTTAACAGTGCAGCTCCTTTTACGTCCCTCTTTGGGAAACTAAGGGAAACACAGCAGTGATATATGAAAGATATTTGTTTTCATTACATATATCTACATGAGTACCTGTGGAAAGATGAGGAAGGTGTGATGAATGTTCTTCTGTGGCTCTACTAAATGTATGGGTTTAAAACAATTTTTTCGTAGGTCATTAAACAGTTAGTCAAATAACTTGTAAGTTGAGATACTGACTCATGTAAAAATTGAATTTAGAAAGGGAATAACATAGCGCTAAAACAAGCTATCATCTCAAGTCTCTACCACAAAAAATCCTGCAAAAAATAGCAGAAGATGGCTGAGGCAATAAGGTCTCTGATGCTGATAGGTTAGAAGAAGAAAATTAAAATACATTAAATGTGAAGCAGAACTTGGTTTAAATGCTTTGATACTCATCATTTCAAAGTGAACAGAAATAATATAGCCAAATGTGAAGAAAATCTGTGTCTTGCAGTTTTCTGGAGAGCCAGTCCTCCCAGGCATCATCCTGCCTTACAGGAGTGGTTGCAGTTAATACACACTTAAGGTTTTTACAGCAAACCTTAACAAAACTTAAAGGCACGAGTAGGCTGGCCTTGTCCTGGATTCAGAAAGAGACTGTCTGAGGGCTGTAGTGTTCAGTCTTCATCTCTAAAAGCAGAGAGCAGTGCCACAAGGTTTCCACAAAGAAAACTCAGGACATGGGAGTACTACATGAAGAGGTTTCCTCAAAAATCCTGAAGACTGGATCATCTCACTGCACAAAAGCCTATTTCTGAATTAAGAAAATATATAACAGTTTAATGATTATAAGAAGAGAGAGTCCAAGAAATGTGGTTCGGAACATCACAGGGTAATGCCTGGCTACACAAAGCTTTTACCCCAGCTCTAAATAGGTTTTTTATACTGTCATTAATACTGATGCAGATCCATTTTTAGTATGAATGATGGGAAGACAAATTCTAAGGTGCCAGTAGTTGATGTTTTGAGCACTGTCTTGCAGAGATCTGTTTTGTGCAGTTTTAGGTGCTGTGGCTGTAAACATGCTAACAGCTGTCTAAGTGCAAGGGGTGAATTTCTTACTGCTAGATGTGGCCTGCTGTGATCCAAAACTTCTGCCAAGCAAATTTTTAATGAAAAATGAAAGAGAAGATAGGAAACCAAGCTAGCAAAATTTGACTGCAAAGCTAGGCATACATTGTGCAAATCCTACTAATGTAGGAAACAAAAGTACTGAATAAATAATAATACTTGGCACTTAAATAGCACTTTATGTCTTCAGAACACATACAGACATTAGCAGAATACATCTCACAATCGCCCTGTGAAGTATGAGACAAAGATTGTATCAGACAAGTCAAAAGTCAAACTGAGATGAGTTGTGAGTTCCTGGATTCAAATCCTATCCTCAGACCAAGAGTTGAGGGTCCCTTCAATAGCATGTGAGTTGTATTATGTTTAAAGAAAGTTTAATTTAATTATGTGTCTACAACTTTATCTGTAATTTGTTACTAAGTCAGTTGTTAGAGCCCAGAGCATTTCCAGAGGAAAGGCAAACTAAGGGAGGACACTTGTTAACACATATAAAACGGTATTTCAATTTGTGTCTCGTTTTATGCATCTGAAATAAAACCAGCTGTATTGAGTTTACAGTATATCTGTAGAGGGTACACTTTAGCCTGTAAAAGGTCCCTTAGAAATCAGGGGTAATGTGTGGCTGTGATCTTCTGAAGCAGACTGGGCCAAAATTGGCAGCTCCTTTCTACAGGCGTGAACTGGCTCCAAGTGCTTTTCTGGGTGACAGATGATATTAAGCTCTGGTCTGGAGGTTCAGTTTAGGGCTGGGGACAAACTTGTAAGTCCTCACTCTTCTGAATGTGTAGGAAGAGGACTTACCACCTGACTGGTGAATAAGGCTTTCTTAGTCATGATCTGGTGGCAGTTTCCTCTCTCCTTCAACCAAGAAGGAGTCCGAGTGAGTCCAAGATGTGATGGGGATCACTTGCTGTTCCAGCCTGGCTGATCTGTGCTCACTGGTTGGGGAAGGCAGGTGTTGAAATGCAGCATATTCTTGCATCTGGCTCATTGTCTTCAGAGAACAAAGCGCAGTGCAGAGAGGGTTCTCCCACCTGTGTTGTCAAATGGTAGAGAATAATTCCAATTTTCTTTGGCTGTGATCTTCTGGCAGTACAGATTAGATCTAGCATGGGCATGAGCACGTTTCTGAATTTGTCAGTTTACTGAAAGTATATAAAATAATGTTTATGTCAGCTCTCTTCTGTCTGCAGGCATGCAGACAATACTTCATTTGTCCAAAGATCTGCCCGTTCCTTCAGAATTTTTAGATGAGTTTGAACTTGCAGAGTTTGTACTACTTCAGTACTTTGCTTCCTGCAGATGCAGTGTTGTATGTCATTTTAGGAACATAGCCATGGTTACTGTCTTGAATACGAAGAAGTGGTTGCAGTTGGCTGCTGTAAGAGGCTCATCAGGACAGTAATTAACGCTATGGAATTATATTAGTAGTTTGTAACTTTCCTGTCTGTTTAGGCTGCTGTAAGAGGCTCATCAGGACAGTAGTTAACGCTATGGAATTATATTAGTAGTTGGTAACTTTCCTGTCTGTTTGCTGCAGCAGATGTCTTGCATTCTGCATAGTCTGCGGTTGTTCTGCATGTTCAGAGCTCTGGTAAACATCATTGAAAGTTTAGTGAAAGGAACGAGCACAAAACACGCTGTGGAAAAGCAAGGTGCAGAGCAGGTCAGAATGACATGGTCTGTCTCAAAATGTTGAATGATATTGTGGACTAAAAAAGTTTTTGGATTATGAGTTAGATCAAAAGATGTTCTTGGCCATATGGAAAGAGGTCTGCACAGGAACAAGTGATTTCATTTATTCTGGAACAGAGTGGGGGGAAATAAAAAAGCCAGTAGTATAAAAATGCAGATAATTGCATGTTCAGTAAGGCAGTACAAGGCTGCTCCCTTAAATGATGTAATTGCCTACAAGCTAACAGTGATACTGCGGCTAATCACTAGAAATAATGTAGGCGTGATAGATAAACTTGGGAGTTGAAAAGTTCTAACAATGTGATCACAGTATCCTCAGGTTCGAATTACTGATGAGAATCCATATAAGGAGTAGTAACACACATAAAAAATGTTGGTCTTGAGTAAAGCAGACCTTGAAGGAATGCAAAATGAGACTTAAAAATCTGCCTGGAGCTCAATAATGTATGCATAGGAAATCAGAAGTGAAGGATTGAAAAGTGGTTAAGAAACACTAGGGCAGGCTCTAATGAAAAGTCTTTTCCGTAAAGTCAAAAGAGTAACAGAACCCTATATGAGTAAGTAGAGAATAGAAGTAATATGTAAGAGAAACAGAGATGTTGGGGTAAAAAAAAGATACAAAGAGTCAGTGAAGGGAGAACAGAGTTAGAGTTTATACAGTAAAACCTCATTTGTTTGCAGTTTGTTAAGCTAGAAACCCAGATGTGTGTGTGATGGCACATTTTGTTATGCATTTATTTATGTGCTTACTGAACTGTGCGCTAGCCTATACAGCCATATCTGAGGGGAGATAGTTATCTGGGGCTATTTGTATTTGTCATACCAGGATGCCTGGCAACTCAGTTTGCTAATTTTGTGAAAGGTCTATTCTATTAATGGTGTTCTACTGTAATCAGAAAATAGCAATATACAGCCTCTACTGAAGTCAAAGAAGAAATACCAGTGTAAAACAGATGACATGACATCTGTCAGCTCTGTACCTGTTTATTTGATTTTGAATTGCCCACACCACCACTTGACTTCTTCCCTCTGCCAGCCCCATTTCCAGTGCTATTTCCGAGCACCTCTCACCAGAAGAATACAGAGTTAGGTCAGGAAGCCAGAAAACAGGTAGGATTGTTCAGGACAGCAGAGTGACTCCTAACTTGTCATCACCTTTGACAATGCTGTTAGCTTCTCTGTTTTTCCATATGTAAAATTGACATTGTACATTTTATAGGACCTCTGTGAGGTCTAGTAAATTAAGATATAAGCAGAAATATGTTCCTCTCACTGGAAAGCAGAAATTTTCTTTGTCTACATGGAGTACCCTTGGTCACAACTGAAATTGGGATCTGGAGCAAGACAAAATCGGGGAATTTTCTGGTGGGAGCTGCTGACTCAGATTTACTAGTACAGCCAACCTTGGGAATGACAGCGAAGGTGGGAGCTGGCACAGCTTGCTGTGGTACTCTAGGGTGATGGTATCATACACTGCATGATTAACCAGCACTGCCTGTAGCAGCAGGGAGGTCACCTCCCTTCAGCTGTTTTCATAGCACTCCACTCAAAATGTTCTTTTAAATGAGAGAGATTTCCTGTGCCTCCCATACACCTCTTCTGCTGTGCTTTGGTGTTGTCCCTGCATTGAGCAAAGTGGAATGAGCGTTATGCCCTGACAAGAAGTCGTAGAGGAGCAGGATGGTGATAACTCCCCAGAAATCCCAGGACTTGTCACTGAATCTCAGAGGAGGGTTTGAACCCTCATCTACAGATTTCTGCTTCTTGACCTGTAAGAAAATGGTTATTCTTTATGCTTCAACCTTTGAAAGTGGTTGTAAATAGTAGGTTACAGAAAGTAGGGAGGTACTGACAGTACAACATACTGTTGAGAGGAGTCAACCTTCTATTAACAAACTATCCTAAATGCCTGAATAGCATTTTGCTTTTGCTGATATTCAAGATCTTTGCAAAGCACGTTAATTAAGGAATATCTAAATGGTATGCTTTCAATTTACAGCAACTGATGCAGAGAGGTGAGAAAGCACCCCTGTTGTGTTAATTTTCTCCATGAATGAAACCTTGTTTCTATATTAAATAATTTGTTAGAATTTGAGTTAAAACTTCAGAAGTTTCATATCACCTCAGACTCAGAAATCGTTGCACAGTGAATAGTTTTAGTCAAACATGCCATGAAAATAACACGGCTTCCTAGCAAAAAACTTTGCATCTGTGAAGCTCCGGTATTGAAGGTAATGGTTTGAGAGAATGCAATTTTAAAACATGGAAATATTATGTAAAATCAATAGATGTACAGGGTGCTATTTATTTCTCTGATATTTCAGGTTGTTTTTTTTATTGTGTGAGCAGCAGGTGTTAAATTCCACTAAACCAGTGAAAAATAGAAATAAACATTTAATTTACTGTATCTATCAATTATACAAAATTGGCTTATGAAATATTAAAGTGTCTTTTAAGAGATTGCAAGTAGGAACACTAGTTAGAAAATTCAATCCCTTAACAGAAACTTAATATAGATGTAGAAATAAACTAAGCATGATTTTAGGTTTGTAGATCCTGGGATTTTTTTGTTGCTTTTTAGGGTGGCAAAGCCTAGCAGTTGTGCCTACCTAATTTGAAGGTATATGCAGCAGAAAAGTGAAGTGAAATACAACTTCTAAAGAGAAAGCTGTTGAATGGGAAAATACCCTAGGAGTATGTGATCTTGAACATCAATAGGTTATTTTGAAGCACTATGGACAATCATTTGAATAAATGCATTTAATCATAAGGAACAGGAATGCAGTGGAAAACAAAGTATAACAAGAGATGAACACAAACGTAAGTGAAATACATATTGAGACGTAAAAGTGGGACAAAAATTAGTCATATGAAACAAGAATTTTGTCATAAGGAGGTTATGGATAGTTTCCTTACCGATAAACTGGATGTGAAACCACACTAAGATCAGTATAAAGGCGTCCACTGATCTCTAACAGATCATATCCTAATGGTGCTAATGCTGTATTTCAAAGTGTTACTTCATTTAGTGCAGAGAAAAGGCTGGATACTCAAGCTAACTGTTGCGTTCATGATGCTACAAACACATTCCTCACTGAGCTAAACAGGACTGACTACTCAAATGCAAACATTTAAGCTTGTGTCTAGCATTTTTCCTTCCCTATAAATATAAGTTTTTAACCAGAATTTTAAAAGTCTTTGACTTTGGCAATCTTTTCCCAAAGGAAAATATTTCTATCGGAATATTACTATAGGATACAGCAATATTCCTCAGGAATGTGCTCGTTTCAGTGGTGTTCAGAAGGATTGCTCCATGGCTTTTTCTGGCTTGCCTCTGTGGCTGCTTGCACTATTTTTGGTGACTTGAACTTCCTTGGTAGGTACCTGGGTTACTTGGAGCCTATATCCCTGGCTTTCTGCATTCCTTTGATTTGCGTTGCCAAAGTGTGTTGGAATTATGTTGAAAAGAATGGAAAATATTCCCTTTTTTGATACTATATTTTGGAATTTCAACCCCAGGGAAATGTTCCTGGTTTATATATATTTTAATTCCTTTTCTGAAATTAATTTCAGCATCTCTCAGATAAGACAATTTCTAGCTTCTGACTATGCTTACATTATAGTTACCAGAGACAATAGTTTTCCCAGAGCTGCCTCTAGTAGTCCTTCTTTTGAGAGGATTTTTTCAAAGACAAAGATGACAGCAAAGTCCGTAGTCTTCATGGCGAGTCAACAGGGATCTGACATCTGATTGTCATTTGCCCCTTTGATGTTTCTTCCCCTCTAGCATTTGTGCTATAAAGTGATTTCCCTGCAGTGTACAACTGCAGCTGATTTCTCCAGTTGAGTTCTCCCTAAATCTAAGATGTGGAGAAACTTCCTCCTTGATGATGGCAAGACTTTTTCTTAAGCAAAAAGTCTTCCTTCCATCACCTTTGCAGTTAAACTGACAATCCAAGGTCCAGCTTGCCAGCATATCCCAAACATTGCAGAGGTGAAGTCTTATAGTTTATCAGGAAGATTTGTTAATTTGTCTCTAGTGGACCAAAAAGGAAAGAGATGATGATGTTCCATGTTCTGTGCAGCACATTAAACTTAAATTATGCAATGCAAAATTATAAATCATATCTCTTCAAAAGTCTCCTTGCCCCTAGTCCTGCAAAATGGATGTGTAGAGAAAGGAAACACAAAGCCTTACATATAAATAGAATTTAAAAACAAGCCCAAGCCCCAGGATGGGAAAGCAGCTTGGTGGGGTATGATGGAAGGGGGTGCTAAGTTTCTAATGACTTCTGGTCCCCAGTAAGAGGAGGGGTAGAATTTTCAGGTGGTGCTCTGATAACAAGATAGCATATACATGCTGTAGATACAGCTGGTTACATTTGTGTTGTGATCAGGTACTGTGTTTGCAGCTTCTCTGGTTGTAAGCAAATTCAGCTTCACAGCAGTTTGCTTGGTTGCCAGTTGCAGCATGGTTGCAGCTTCGAGGCAGGCTCCTCTGGGACTTCAGCTGGGTGGACCCTGTGCTATTGCAGCAATGCCATTTCCAGTGATTTCCAATTCCACCTAGGTTGGAATTACAGCTCACTTAGGTTTAAAATAACTACCTCTTGAGCAGACTGCAGAAATGCTGCTTTGTTGCTTAGAGGTAAAACAAAAAAATCCTTGTAAAATAAGCAGAGCTACTCCATGCTTTTGAACAACTTCTTGGTAAGTTAATTTGCAGGGACTTGTTTGTATTAGGAAGTAAGAACTGAAGGCAGGAGAGAAACCTAGTCAGAAAGTAATATATTCTTCTGCTGAAATGTTCAAGAGATTAATTTTTAAAAAGTGTGAAGGGTAAAGAGAAGCCTTTAGGTTTGAAGGGGTTCTGGGCCTTTTCTACTGTCTTAAGAACAAAATCTTGGAGTTAAACACGGGAGCGTGTCGAGCACTTTGCAATCTGTGTATGAAAATACTGCAGATGAGAACAGATAATTATTAATTACTAAAACCACTGCATTTTGTTACTCAGAAATCATTCAGAGAAGGGTTCTGCCAGTTGAGGTTATTGTCTAATGTCTGGTTCATGACAGACAGAAGCAAGAGAGGAGCTGAGATTATTTGAGTGGCATTTTTAAATAGCAGAATGCAACAGGAAGGTAAGAAAAGAATCTGTTCAAGTTGGAAGCAGGCAACTGATACGGCATTTGAGATACCAGTGATGAGTTCTGTATTATTTATGGCCATGACTCTGGTATGGCTTGCAGGTTTTCTGCGTTTTCACTTGCTAAATTAGGTGGGACATCACATAAAGAGTAAAGTAGTCAGTGAAACAGAGAAAGTTTTAGATCATCATGATTATACAAAGTTTGCAGATGCCTTTCCACAAAATGTGAGTTGCTACAGCACTGATTTTTGTGTTAATTCACTAGTGAATAATTTAAAAAGACCTGTTTATTTTTTAATAAAAAGGAAAGATATAAATTGGCTGAGTGTTCCTAATGTTACTTACAGCTGCCATTGAGCAGATGTTGGGGATTTTTAGTGGTATGCTAGACCAAGATAAGTTTTATGAATAAACAAATGATTTCTTTTTACGACCAACTCCTTCAGGCTGATTCTCTCCCAAATTCACAATAAATGCCTTTTTAAAGTCTCCTTATAAATAATTACCTTTCTTGTGCCACTTTCTTCTAGGCACTTGGGTTTTAATTACAATGACAAACTGTTTTAATAAGTTGTTTAATAATTTTCTCTTTTTAGGGCTGAATCAATTTTCCGTTTCTCTTTGCCTTCATTGGTTCCTGGGTTTTCAATCCTTTTAATTTTTGCTAATTCACTTGATGTTGCGCTTTCACTCCACTTTATAAATGCACATTGGAGAGGCAAACAGCATGCAGCAGTGTCTTTTCCTTCTGGACTCCATGCCCATACACCCACCTTCGCTTGCTGGTTAACAACAGTCTCTGGTTACTAGTAACCATTTTATTTAACTCAGCCATTTTGATCACTCTAAGTCTGAAAAGCTAGGTGATTAAATGGAGACAATGAGGTTTTGCTTTGGGCTAATGTCTGGGGGCCTTAAAGCACTCTACAGAAGATAGCTAGCAAAGTGAATACTGTGCTTAGCTGATAGATAAGGGAAATGCAGCACTACTATACTCACGTTCAGACCAGTGTTTTCCCGTGTAAATAATTATTAGATACTTATGTATGTAATTTGATATAGAGAAATGCTGAACACATAATTCCCCGTGACTAAAGATGTGAATCAGTATCTGTGAAAAATAGCTGCTTTGTTGAAATGTGTGCATCCCTGTTGGAATGGGGGGAGAAGAGCCAAGTCACAGGTTTTTAAACTTCCAGATTTTTAGTCTCATGACATGGTCAAGATTTACTTAATTAAAAGTGACTGCTATTAATCAAAAACCAAACAACCCCATAATTACAAATCATGTTTAAACTTTCATAGTTTTCTCTCAGATTATGTATGAAACACAAAAGATGGTAGTATGTTTCATGATCCCACTCCTGACACTGAATAATTTGTCTCTACAGAAAATACCGATTTAGATATTGTTAGAAGTCATAGCTGAAAGTGTGGATCCTGCAAGGCTTTACTTTTGTCAGTTTAGGGTCAGTCTGTTCACATCAAATATCTGTTTCTTTGGGGTGCAGCCTTGGGTATCTTTGCTTACACTCTGTATGACCCAGACAGGGTGTGCTTAGATCCAAACTCAAATGGAGAGACAGTACTGCAGCTTTTTGCTATTTAAGTCAGAAGCTTAGAATGACAGAAGGAAAGGTGTAGACCAGGTTGTTGTGTTTCCTGGTGTGATGTTGACAGCATCACTACCACTGTAGTTTGCCAAGTGACAGCTCAGTAAAGCACAGGCAATGTTTTGCTTGACCACTTCTATTTCTGCATGTTTAAGTGTGGATGAAGAAGCCATTGATATCAAAGTCAGACTCTGAAATATTGCCGTGCAAAGCTACAAACTTTAGATTGGGTTTTTTTATTCTGTAAGAAAGACATAAAATGTACTGTCTCAATGAATAGTGACATTTAATAACTTGCCACTAAATACCTCTGAGGATTTGTACATCTAAAATGAAGAGAGCTTGATACTCAAATTATTTTCTTCACAATATTTCAGTAAAAAGAGTGAAATGGCAAAATACAAATTGATAATATATATTTAGTGTAGTTTTTAAAAAAATGTAAAACCTATATATAAAATGTAGATTTGGAGATTGAAATATCATCTTCATTTTACCAGTGGACTAACGAAATGTACATTTATATATCAGTTTCAATTATTTTTAACCAAAAACTAGGCAGTTGTTTAATCAGATTGTTGATACTTTCAGTTTGAGATGCTCACCATGATTGGAGTCCGTGACCAGATCAGCACACAGGCTGTTGACAAATGGAGGTGGTGAAACAATGCCTCAGCATATTAAATACCTTTTTATGAGTTTCTGCCTATTTTTGACAGTGTTTAAGAGTCTTTTTGATTTCTTTAATTTTTAAAGTAGTGCTTAGTAGATTGTTATTCCAGAAAAGTCTGTCTGAATTTATCAGCAACGTGCCTTTATAAAACATCCCTTTGAAATAAAATTGTTAGTTTTGCCATGTAAACATCATCTATAATACAGTGAAGGGAAAAAAGATTAAAAAAAAAACAACCAAAGTATGTCTTTTTCCTGACCCCCAGCAGAGAGGTTCCTCCTGCTCAGAGTGTGGCTGCATGGTCAGGGGGGTTGGTTTGTGGGTTTTTGGGTTTTTTTAATTGAAGGGGGCTGGCAAGCTTTTTGATATTCAGGCTACTCGAAGAGCTAGAAACCTTGTAAAACAGCCCTACTGACAGTGGTGAAAACATCTGTCAGTACCTGGAAGTTCTCACCCAGTTTGCAGCCTATATACGTGGGCTTTTGCAGTGTTGCCAGATGTCAGATTATCAAGGTAGTTGGGAAAGAAGAAGGAAACACTGTGAGGGGCAAAAGCTTCTGGGAAGCAGGAGCTGTGAGTAAGATCAGTACCTTTTAAAAATAGCTGTAGCTTGACATTTTACTCTGCTTCCTTATGTGTAGGTGAGACCTTGCAGGGTGTTACCCTTTGCATATTTGTTGCATCACGAGAAGCCCAACACCTGTACCCAGGAAGTCCGTGGTAGAATCTGTGTGTTCATAAGTTGATTGTGTTGAAGACTTTCAAGTATCATAGAAGTTAAACTAAGTGCCTAACATTTTCCTAGTAGTCATATGATTACTAGAACTAGAATATTCAGCCCCCTATGCAAGGCCCTAAGTAACCTATTCTACTGGATTTGTAAAAGCCAGGAGGAAACAAAGACATCACAGCTGAGTCTGGTGAGATCTGGCACCTTTATTTTTTCCAGACAAAGCCAAAATCTTGATATTGGCTGCGAAGTGCTCTTGGGAAATGCCTTTGATACTGGAAATCCTTCCAGTGCTGAAGCCTCCACCTGTGCCAGCTGCCTTTTTATGTGTAGGGAGCAGTGTGGGAGAGGGACTTGTGCTGGCTGTTTATCCTCAGCATGACAAAAAGGCTGGATGCTGGACAGATTCTGACTGTGGCGTTAGGACATAACTTTTAAATCTCAAAGATTAATCCTGCCTTTCTCTGAGTTAGAGTTAGAATGGAATCTTAAACTGCTTTTATCATGAGGTGTTGAAAAACACTCAAAATGACATTGAAGTGTCATGATTTTGGCTGTATTTAGTATTTTTTCTTTTAAATCTTTAAAATTCATAGCACCTTCCTGATAAATTAGACCGATTTTCTGCTTGCTTTGTTCAGTGTGTGAGTACTTACAAATGGATTTTAAGCAGCTATTTCTTTAATTTGAGTAATTTTGTTACAAGCTAATAGACAATACATAAGCATACCTGAATTTTAATGTTAACATATTTGTTTCAAAGTTGCTATCAACATTAAAAAGCACAAAGCTAAATGTGGTTGCTAAAACATGGTATACAATATGCCATGTAGTGCTGTGATTCTAAGCAGTCATGCGTATTTATTATTTTCTTCCAAATTGCAGTGCTATTACTGGTAGATACATCAGGAGTTTAGCCTCAGTCTGTAACGTGTCATGTACTGGACAACATTTTGAGAAACTGAGACGTATTTTTTGAATGCCAAGAGGGAAAAAGCCTGACCTAGATCAGTGCTGGGTTAATTATATCACAGTTTAGGATAGTTTGTAAGTATTTAGATTAGTTTCAGTGTGAACAAGTAAATGATGCAATGCAAGTCAGTGTTTGTAAAGGTAGCTTAATGGGTGAGATTTTCAAATCAAGCCTAGTTTCTCCCACAGCATTTTGCTTTTTCACCCAGCCCTGCAGGAGTGCATGGCTCAGTGCTGAGAAACTGCGTCCAATCTGAAAGGAGAGGCCAACCTTTATGTTGCTCCATAAAGGAGCAACAACCTGTTTTAGCAGCAACCTGTGTGTTACTGGTAAAGTGATAAGAATGAATGTTGTGGTTCCTTCTCAAACACCCATCGTGCCTTTAACTGCTGTGTGTGGGACACTAACACTCTACCAAAGCAGGGAAAGTCTCCATCCCCCTCCTAGCCCCTGGACACCTCCATATCCCTCTACAGAGACAATGTGTTATTTTATAACCTATAGCTTTTTTTTAATACAAATGATGACTTTTGGACATTAGGGCAATCTGCAGAATTCAGCCATTACTATCTTTGCAACCAAGAGTGGGAGCAGGATGTTGAAAGATGTGACTGACTTTTTTGTAGGTAGCCGCTGTGTAATTCTGGAGATGATGATGGTGGCAGCCATGAGAGGGAGCAGCTCTGCTGCTCTC
Organism: Pterocles gutturalis; assembly: GCF_000699245.1. NCBI lineage: Eukaryota > Metazoa > Chordata > Aves > Pterocliformes > Pteroclidae > Pterocles > Pterocles gutturalis. The sequence goes on along the minus strand of NW_010145788.1, from coordinate 60,620 downwards.
TGCCTCCATGCATACTGTGGAGCACTTCCACTAGATTTTATGTAGGTGCTGTGGCTACTCTCACCAATAGTACGCTATCCATGCTTTTTTCAGTTGTTTATGGTTCTTCTACTCCCTAAGCCATTACTCTTCCAGTATTTTTGTAGCTCATAGAACAGCTGCTTCTTAAAGGTAATAGTAACCATCACTCTTCTATCTCCATGTACCATATCTGCTACTCCTTTGACCTTGTTCACTCATCTATCCACTGAAGAAAATGTGCCACGGCTGCCTGCTTCTGTTTTGTCATGGGTATTGTGCTGGAGGAGGCCATGGGTTTGGGCATGTGGGGGTCAAAGCAGTGGCACCAGCATGGCCTCCTGCCCTGAGTGCACTCTCAGGCTGAGCCTATGCTAGAGTAGAGAGGATAATTTCACTGATGTCCCTTGTATTTTGTGTCTTGCTCAAAGTCAGAAGAGGTGTGGCAAAAAATAGCCCGCAGAATAGTCTGTAAAGAAAAAAAAGGATTGCGCGTGGATAAATTGAGTGGAAAGGTGTTGTTTTTTCTCAGTGATTATAGTTAGGTTAGGATTAGGTGTTGGGATGCATTGATTTATTTCTCCTTTCTATCTTTGGCTCATCATGTGTCATTAGGCAAACTGCTTAACCAGGTCCAGTAATGCCATCTGCAAAACGAAATAAGATTAATATAGGTCATACACCATGAAGCCCTTTAGAGTAAGACATGGTACACAGTTTTAAAGAAGAAAAAGGAGATCTCAGTAAAGAAACATGAAATTTAACAAGCAGGTAACAATACAGGCATTTCTTAAGCTTCCTTGTGGTCCCACTAGTCACTCTTGGGAGGATATCCTGCTTCTTCCTCCTTTGAGAAAAGGAGAAATGACTGTTCCAGCAGCATGTAGTTGCCTGAACTGCTCCTGCACCATGTGTCTTGCAGCACTGCTTCTGCCTGGCAATATAGGAGGGGACTGGGAGCATGTTTCCTTCTGTACTCTAGCATGGTTTGAAGCCTAAAGCCAAGAGCCACCATTGACAGGGATTCCAGCTGTGGCCTTTGAGCCTGGAGTCCATGTCAATTATTCGTCTTCTCTTTCACCATACCGAATAGGGATTGGATAGGAAGGAATGCTCTAAAAATAGCGAGAGCCCACGCTACATAGCCGAGCAACAGAAGGTGGTATGGATCTTTCTGTTGAACCTTCTAAAGAAACACATTTTAAATGAACACACAAGAAACTGATACTAATTAAGTAATAGTATCCTATGGAGACCTGTGGTAGACACTATAATAGTGCATTAGCGAGCTATGCATAATTCAGCAATGCTGAATTCTTTCAAACATAATCTACAGGGAATTTTGCATAAGTATGGACTTAATAATTTGTCCCTTTGTGTGCATGCGTAAGTGTTCCTTAGGGCATCGTTTGGCCTGCAGAACGCCTATTACCGGAGATGGAATACGAGAGAGGAAGCATCCCTTTTGAGTCTTGAAAACCAAGCTGAGATGATAGGATGGGCCATTAGAAAGGTTGTCTTATTTGTAAACAGACATTGAACATGGAGCCCTATGATGTAATTTTTTTCTCCTCCATGCAGGCACTTTTCCAAAAAGAATTGCAAAAAGTAGGCAGTTCACAAAAGACAAAGTTATAAGCCAGCGTTTTTCAGAATAGTAGCTTAGATAGGGGTGTGTGAAAACATGCATAAGCACCAAACTGGCTGGTTTGGCAGTGTAACCATGTGGGATGGAGTTAAAGCTACTCAGTGAGCTACTGCTGAAGTGAGTTGTCACAGCTGCATATTCTCTTCTCTTCACTGGCAAAGTTAGGCTAGCAGGAAATATATTTTGTCTTGCAACTGGAATAGGATAAAGACATTTAAGTGGACAATTACAATAACTCAACAGACAAGAATTGTCTACTATATTAGCCTTTTATATCTTAGCCTGCTTCTTATTTTCAGAGGGTTGATAACCTGGTGGCCCCTAGTTAGGCTAATTGTGGGTGAATCTTAAGACCCTTACTTTAGGTGCTCATAAAATAGAAAGATGTCTTGCTTGCGGAACTTTATGCACATTTGATAAGGTACTGTTTTATCATTACTACCTTTTCAGCGCAAACAACAGGGGCTTATGCAGGTCTCCTCAGCAGCATGCCTCTTTTTGCCACCAGTCCTAGAAGTCTTGCAAGTGTTATGTGTTCACCCTATGTCGCCACATATTGTTATACATGAGTTGCAGCAACCAAAATATATTTTTGCTCGTTGCAAGTACTTACAAAGTAGCATGGCATAATTGTCCCTCTGCAAGCATCTCTCTCTAAGCTATTGTTTAAAACTGCCAGACGCATCTTTGTTCTTTATTAAGAGTAAGGGAACAACACAGAGTCTGTAGTTATCAGGAGATAATGGTTCCCCAAGGGCATTTGAAGCACTTCACAACCAAAAGGTTGTGATTACTCCACGATTTCTATACTGCTTATTATTCCTTATTGCTTAATTATGGAACCAGAGTGTGTTTTTTGGATGCTGTCATCTAAATAACATTCTCCAGTTCTTAAGCTCTGCTTCAGTGTTACGTGGACCGGGAAGCTTTGTAGCATTTCAAGATGATGTAGGGGATAGCAGTAGGGTGGGCCAGTTGGGGCAGCAATTCTGGCCTTTGGGAGACCAGGGCATTCAATCCCTGCCCTGCCAAATGCTTGCTGAGAGCCCTTGGCCAAGTCACTCAGCTTCTGTATACCTCAGGTCTACACCTCTGCTGAGGTGCCACAGTAAATAAGGCTCTGTGAGTATCTAGAATAGAAATAATATAATGAACTTCATCTTGACCTCTAGGTATGGACTCAGGCAACATGCTATGAAGACACTGCTTTTCTTTCTAGTGTGTGCACATTCAACTGGCTTATTCTGAGCTGTCTTTGGTGGAGTGCAGTGGCTGAGGGTTGTGTGTACGTGGCGGGGGAGAGCGCAGTGGGAGAGCGGATCTAATATCTTAAAATACTAAAAAATATCTAAAAAAATTTTGCAAGCAATGTGACTGCAGTCCAAGTGGTCTGGCTCCCAGCGATGCTGAGAGCTCGGCTGCTCTGGACCAGAGCGAGCCTCTCAAACAGAGGCTGTGGCACTGTTCGTGTTTCTTAAGTTTTATTCAGATTTCCATCTCTGGTTAAAGTAAGCCAATGCAGTTGGTACTTGCCAGGCTGTGGTGCTGTAATGTATCGGACACAGTTGGGTTACTAGGTTGGCAGCAAGCCCACCTGAAACAGGCGTGTAATGCTGCTGTGTTTCAAAAAGGCTTTGATGTCTCCACTCTTTACTGATTCAATGAGTCTTACATGACTTGCTGCCTTGAAAGTCAGTGTACTGTTGTGGTTGCGCATTAGAAAAGAGTAGAAAGTGTGGCCTTTTCTGGGCTCACTGGGCCTAGAAATCTACCCTGAAGAACTAATTTTTTTAAGTCTTTGATTTAATGTTTCATTGAATCATGTAGCCTACTCCAAGGAAGGAGAAGGCCATACAGGATGTATTTTAAAATTAGCCTTGATTTTTTGAGTGTATGCATTCATAAGATAGGTGGTAAAGCTCAGTTTCTAAATCATCACCTAAATTTCCAGATTAAACTCCTGTTGAACTTCATTCCTTAGACTTGTTTTTGAAACCTTGAATAAGAACTAGACTTGGTGAAGCTCCCTTATTATTACAAGGTTGGCATAAAGTCTACTTAATGATGTGCTTTTTATGGCAGTGGTTGATTTTGCAATCCCCCTTTTAATTCCTGAAATCTAGATGTTAATAGCACCTTCCATTGTGGCACTCTCTGCTAGCTTGCATCTCGTCTCTTCTGCAGGAGGCTGCATGCAGTCCTACTAGCAAGCTCTTGTGTCATAAATAGAATTTGTTCAGGAAATAAAAATGTATTGTTTTCATTGTTAGAGGATGCTACTAAATTGGCTGTATGTTTGTCTAATAATCACATCTAAAGCTGATTATTCTGGTAATAGCCTTAAGATATTATTTAAAAATAAATATATAAATGCACCACTTTTGTACTAATGCTAGTTTTTAATCTCTTCTTGTTTCTATGAAGTCTGAATGAGATTTTCAAAATTGAATAATAATTTGATCCGTTAATCTTTTGAAGCTAGTAATTTTATTTTCCCCTCTTTGCAGTCTCTGAGGCTCGCAAATGAATAGAGCTTCATTACTGGAGTCTGCATTTAATAACCATTATCCATTATCTTGTAATTAAGACTCCCTGTAACGAATCATGAGGACAATGCAAAAATACATAGTACATTTCTTTAATGAACTGGAAAATGTTCATCTTGTTCTATTTAGTAATGAGTTGCTGAATAGTCGTTAAATCCACTGGAGAATAGAGCTAGATGGATTTTGAAGACTATCTTGAGTTTGTGGTTAATCTATTAGAATTAAAATTTCATCTTCTATTTTTATCAACAGCTGATTAGAAGTCATTCTGTTTGACCAAATTGATTAGAAGACCATATACAAGGGCAGCTGTTGTTTAATGAAAGTTTTTAATGAAACTATACCATAGAGACTTGTAATTATAAGACTTATAAAAGCTTTGACTTACCTTATACTAGAAGAAATGAAAAGTATTGCACTGAAGGACTTTAAGTGCTACATTTCGAAAGGGTAATTGAAAATATAATTTGGCGATGCTGAAGTTTCACCGTTACTTGTTTTAATGTGACTATCAGATGTCCATAGTGTCTCTCTGGAAGGGAGTAGCTCTGAAATACATAACTCAATTGTCTTTCATGTGTGCTCTGTTCTTTGCAAAGCTCAATCAACTATTAATTGCTTCTTTTGCTTCTTGCACCTTCCCTGGAGTTAGAACTTTTTTCCTGAATAGTTGTTTCCATTTAGAATGGGAACTGTCATAGGAGGATGCAATTTAATTGCCAATGGGCTGAGTTAGTTCCTAGACGGGAAGCCTATAGGGAAAGCCATGGTCTTACAAGACGCAATGTTAGTGATACTGTTGTTATGTTTAAATTAGACAATGTAGAGAGATGGCTGTCTTTGTCTGAACTTCCCATCAGGCTAAGACCTAGCTGTGTGCTAGCCTTCATCAGGAAGATGGGTCTCTGGAGTGTGCCACAGCACACCATCAAAATTAGTCTAGGCAACTCTTTAGTTTGAGCCAGTAGGGAAACTTCCCTTGCTGACTCTAGGGGATGTTGTACAGGCACCGTCATTCAAATAAGAGACAAAATGGACTGTAAGCCAAATTTGAAGTGGAAGCAGATGCAGTTCCAATTGATTTAAGTGGATAATGCACTACTGTATGATGTTTGAATTATCCCTCTTCTTCTCCCGATTACTTTTGATAATTAATGATCCCACAATATACCTTTTCTAAGAAGTAGGTTCCCACGGATAAAGTGCACCCTAATGCAATTAAAAAGATTTGTCATTGTATTGTGTCAATGTAGGATCGTACACTGCATGGTAAATTTTTGGTTACTATCTTAGCTTTTTGTTATATTGTGCTGCAAGATTCATTTTAAGCCAACCCAGAACAGCAAGAATGCACAAGAACACTGTGCAAGTATTCAGGACAGACAGCAGAGAATATTGTTCACAGGTGAGAAACCAGAAAAAAATAAGCCAAGGTTAACTCTCCTTCTTTAAATGACACAGATGTTTTGACCTTGTTACTTCATTATATCAGACCATGGCTTTAAGTGTAGTAATTTGCAATGTTACAATTGCAAAATGCTTAAGAAGGGAGTTTTTCACCTGTTTACAGTATTATACAGCTTGTTTCGTAAATATGCATGGAACTTCTTACCTTTCACTTTAAACAGCTGTGTGAGATACAACACTAGACTGTCAAATGTGGGGCTAAATAGGTGCAAAGTTAAATTTTAAAAAATGATGAAAATTGTTTCTGTTCAGAAAGATCCTTGTGGAAATACTAAAATGTTTTATGTGCAAAATTTGTTCAGAGGAAATAATTTCCATTGTTGTGGTTCGTCAGACACATTCCTATTAGTGTACATATATATATATTGAGTGTCTGTACAGGAACATATATTATACTGGACTGTCCTGAGGAGATTGTTGGTCTGACAGCTAGAGCAACGAATTAAGAGCTGGGATGTTCATTTGGCTGGTGGGATGTCTTACTTGCTCTGTAACCAGAATGGTATCTCATCCTCCTGCTATAGCCTCAACCAGAGCAAGGTTAGCACTGACACCACAGGGATGTACGTGTAAAGAAATGCTTCATAATTGCTGTGAAGCATGAGAACATCTTTGGAGGGTGTGAACTATGTATGTGCAGAGTGGCTTTTGTTCTAAAACTACCATAAAGCTTCTTACTTCCTTTCAGGTTCTGATTTTATAAAGACATCTACAGGAAAGGAGGTGGAAAACGCAACCTTTCCAGTCGGAGTAGTCATGATGCGAGCCATTAAAGAATTCTATTGGAAAACAGGCAACAAGGTAATTCTCACTACCTTTATAAAAGTTAACCAAACAGGCTCACTCTGAATGAAATAAGACTAGTAATTTCAAAATGCAGAACATGTAAATCCACATACATTAGTCTCCATGGCTATATGAACAATAATTAGTGAGACTTCTCTCTTGTATTCCTCATTTGATTTGCTAATATTTATATACTTAAAAAAAAAAAAAAAAGGTGGCACTTTCGGCTTTCCTCTCTTGACTAACTGTCACTTCGTGCCCTAAAAGCTCATGCAATCTTGATGCATCTCCTCCTGCATTTGGGTTTGAGTTTTGTTTCACCATTTGAGGTATGTAAATGGTCATCTCCATTAATGACAGGGCAAATCTCAAGCTGACAGTGATTGGCATACTCCCATAAACCCCACTGGAGCTATACAAATTTATAGCCGTCAAAGAGTCTGTCCAGTGTACACAATTTTATTTTCCGACTTTGTCCTGACAACCCAAGGGATAAACTTTGCTCTTTCCTCCCTTGCCGGAGGGGCTTTCCAAGGGGACAAGAAGGCAGATCCAGTTGGATCCTATTGTCTGGGAGGGAGGGACAGGGGCCAGAAGAACATTATGTTCTGGTACACAACATTTATCTGTCAGATTACTGTCAAGTGAGGTCAGTGGAGGCCAGGAAGGGGTGGGGGGGGGAGTGTACGGCAGAGCCAGTGATGAGCTACCTGTGCATCTATCCTTGTGCTGAAGCAGTGAGAAAGGAGAAGGTTATCCAGGAAGGCTCAAGCCACCTCTCACCTCCTTTATCCACAGGCACGTGGGGGCTGCCAGTTAGATCTGGTGCTGGTGTTTGGCAGCAGGCTTTGTCCTCACCTGCAGCCTCAGGGAAGGAGACTGCATCTTTAGCTAGGACTCTCTCTCCATTTCTAGGTCACCTTTCCATCCTCTCCAGCTCACCCTTCTGTCCCTTTTGCAGCTGGCCTTTTGAAGTGTGATGTTAGGACATAGGATGAGCAGTGGAATAGGGGCTGAGATTACTTCAGGAGGCTGTTGGAGCTTGAGGAGCATGTGACAGCCAGTTAGATAGGTGTCCGTCTGCTCTCTGTAGTTGTCTAGATGAGGTCAGTGTGAATCCCTAGCCTGTCCTCGCTCCCCTTCCCCAGCCTGCATCTCTGCCACACAGCAACTCAAGCAGCTCCAATAGTCCAGCTTCTGCGGGAGCATCATTGCTGCCAACCTGAGACAGGATCCTTGGGGCAGGGTGACTCACCTCAGCACCGCTTCTGCTTACATGAGATGTGTGCCAGAGGTTGAGCTCTGCTGCATTAACGCAGCTTTGTACCTATAATTGGATATAAATGTTGAATTCACCTTTTGCTTTAAAAGGGATGCATTCATGGTGTAATATGTGTATTAAGAATGAGTGCTTATGTCTGTGTGCATGTGTGTGTCAGTGAATTAGATGTAAACTGACTTTATGTGCTTTTATTAACTGAAGACAATATTATCAGTGACAAGATATTTCTAAATGGTTTATTTAACAAACTAATTTTGCTGCTGTAGGGATGCTTTCTAGCAAGGCGTTGGCTGGGAAAAACAGGTTAATGCAGAAATTAAACTTCTTCGAGGAAAGGAACAAGTTGCAGAGTAACATTTATTGAATGATAAGCTGTGGTGGTGATATGAAAAGTGTGCAATATAATGGGAAATAATCTTTTCCTGTCATTATTGAAGGACATACATAAATTGGTTTTTCTGTTGGGAAAACCCCCAATCCAGAAAAACTTATTACTTTTAATAATATAAGGTGAAGAGAAAATTCTTGAGGAGATGAACTTATTAAGCAAAATAATGAAATGCTGTGAAACAGCAGGAAAGTGGTAGCTGGACTTTGTACTGCTCTTGAATGAAATTCCATCCCCCTCCCCTTCCTTTTTGCGTTTTTATGGCAGTCAGGTGTGCAGTTTGGAAAGCTGGCAAATGGAGGAGAGGACAGGCTTGTCTTTGTCAGCTTTTTTGCAGAGAAAAGAGCTTTCAGAATTTGCTAAAAGGCCAAAGAATTCTGCATGGTTTTTTAAATTCTCTTATTCACTGTGTTTTACTTGGTTTTGCCACAGATTCTCTCAGAGAGCTCTAATATTTCTAGGAAGAAATCTAAATCTGCATTTGATTAGAATTTCTTTTCCTGAGGGAAAACACATTCCCACTATTTTAATTTATTGTATAGATGATGCTTTTCCAGTTGCTGTGGTTTAAATTCCTTTTGGAAATCTAATGTTAACAGATGTATGCATTAACTCGCCCATCCATCCATCCATCCATCTATCCATCCACAAAAACACAGTCTTCGTGGTTTAGATTTATCAAGCTTTTCCTCTTGTTGTTCTTTACAATCTTATTGGAAATATGCTGCTCTCCTAATGCTTCAGTGTGAGAGAAGGATTTATTCTGTGTTTGTTTGTCTTGAAGTCATTATGAAAAAAGATTACCAAACAAATTTAAAACCAGATATTTTTTGATTCCACTATTATGTCCATAAGGTACAAAGAGATCCTCGATGCAGTGAGGTTTCAGGAATGTATATACAGAAATCAGAACAATAGTTCTTGCAGAAGGAGGCTGATAGGAAGGAGTACCCAAAGTAAAGGTTTATGGCAGAGGGAAATGTAGAAAGAAACACTGTGTGCTGCTGTACAGATTGTTCAGATTTGATTTTTGTTTCGATGCAGAAACACATCCTAATTCTCCTTGTTTTTCAAGAGTTTCGTAAGCTCCTGCTGGCCAACATTTTGGCTAATACAGGTGACAAAATTTTTGATGAGGGATTTGATAGCTGTGTGTCACAAGCTCTGTCTCGGAATGAGATGCATTTAAATGGCATGTGACTGAAAGACTGACATTAGGTGTGCATGCAAAGTCACCTCAGTGCTGGCTCTGCACAGCAGGTTGATCGTGGGATTCAAGACATGCTTTACCTCAAAGGTAGTATTTTCTTGGTGTGTGTGCCTGTACGTACATGGCAGTTCACCTGACCAAATATGACACGTATCTTGCATCCAGTGACTGAAAGCATATCCAGTATGTGTTGGGAGAGAGGTTTTGCACTTCCTTGAAGCACAAAACCTTAAATTTTTGGTAAAGGCAGACCTAATTAAATTCCTATTTGGAAAATTTTAGTGAAAGTTAAACCTCTGATAGGTTTGAATGTACAGCCTGATCATGTATAACTGTGGTACACAGGCTTTTTATAAAGTACAACCATCTCTCACAGCTCTCCACATGAGTCAGCTGCATCACATGCTTTGACGTTACGTTATTGCATGTATATGTGTTGTTATATATTTGGAATTAGATTGTGACGTGGTAGGTGATATGCAGATATCCCAGGTCCTGCCTAAATCCTTTGGCCTAATATTTGCTATGGGCAAAGTACTCCCATTGGACCTCAAACCCAGCTCCTGAAAAAGTGTGCTGGCGTCAAAAGTATTACTCCCTCAGTTGCTGTCCCTCAGGATGAAAATGTTATCTTTCACAGTGATAGCTGAGGCTTGACAGCTCTCAGCACTAGCCTAGAGTTTATACTGCTTGCAGTCAGGTACTTACCCAGAGCAGAGTTGTTAAATAAACCACAGGCACTTTGAGACTGCAGGTGTACAAACGCTGATTACTCTTCTAGAGTTGCTGATAAATGAAAATGTGTATTGCACTTCTTTTTTCTATATTAAGGTTGGATTTAAACCTGCGGGGGGCATTCGGACGGCAAAAGATGCTATTACTTGGCTTATGCTGGTGAAGGAGGAATTGGGAGTGGAATGGCTAACACCAGAGCTCTTCCGCCTGGGTGCCAGTAGTTTGCTGGAAGACATTGAGAAACAGGTTAGTTGTTAACAGTTTTCAGCTTGGTGGAGAGAAAAAGTTCTCATTCTAAATGTGCTGGCTTATTTTTTTTGCAGAATATGCTTTTTGGTACTCTTTAAAAGATAATAGAACATACATCTAATTCATTATTAACGACAGGTTCACTTCCAGCCCAGGATTTCTTTAAATTTGGCCTGTCATTACAGGCATCTGGGATGCTGGTATTCTAGTAGCTGGCAATTGCCTGGGCCAGCTTTGCAATGCAGTAAGCAAAGAGGCTCAGTTTGTACATATACGAAGTCTTTTGCAAATGCGTGGTAGTCCTCTTCCCTGCACTCCAAGCTGTTGCCTGTTCAGCTGACCCTCACAGACCCTTTATGTCATTGTGCCACAACTGTTCACAATATATTTCCATGCTGTGGAGAAAGGCACATCTCATCCTACATGCGGTACTGCTGATAGAGAAGTTTTTACATATTGATTATTTCCTGAGGAAGAAAATCAATTGCCTCCTACAAAGCCTCGTTTTTCTAATTGCTTTTATTTTTGTGCAGGCTGGTCACTGTGTTTCCTGGCAGACAAATAGCTTACGAGGTTCAGTGGCAATGTGTAGTTCCTGGGGGGAAGAGGGGTTCTGACCAATCTACCCACGACCTCACTGGAGCAGGGGATCAACCCCAAAGGATACAGCATAGCTGGGAACAGTGTAGCGTCACAGGAACTATTGAACCATTAGGGCTGCTGAACTTCACTCCCATTGCTCATTAAACCCAGAAGATGAGGTGATACTAGCTTTAACCAAGAAAAAAGTTGGAGAGTCTTTGTGCTGTTGCTACTGGTGGAAGAACATGAGGTGTAGGAAATTTTCAGTCTGTTCCTTTTCCCCACCTTTCCTAGCAACTGAAATACTGACATGTCTTAAGAAATGTAGAACAGCTGAAAGATGTCAGGTGAGTATTCCTGACTGTTGAAAACATCTGGCTCAGTCCTGCAATGAGAACAATATTGGCTTGCTTCATTGCCAGATAGCCACTGCCTTTGTCTTGACCTAAAATCATGTCCCTGGTTATGACAGAGCAGCATGAGCTTTCTTGTTTCTACAGCCATCACTGCTGAGTCTTATAACACAGCCAGTGATTGTGTCACACGATTTGTTCTGATTTCTTAAGGAGGGCATCCTTTTATCTCCCAGGGATTACACAAATGCCCCAGTCCTGACCAAAGCTCTGCTATACTCTGCTAACTAAAAACACATAAGATAAAATGTCCTAATCATTATATTCAATAAAATAAACAGGTGTTTAGAAAAAACAAGCAACCATAGCAAACGGGGAAAACAATACCCACCCCCAAGACAGTACAGTTAAAAGAATAGTTTGAAATGAGCCATGTAAAAGCATAAGCAATTTTGGATACTTTGAATATCACAAAATAATACTGAAATTGTCAAAGTCAGATTATAGTGAGCTTAAAGCATTGTCTTCTGCCTGGCTCTTTTTGAGGGCTTACTTAAATGCAGCAAGAGTCTTTACTTTTTTCTTTTTTTTCCAAACAGAGCAGCAAGAGCCCTTAGTTCAGATCCTATAAACAGGTATATAAAGGTATATTACATCGTATTTTATGTGCACACACACAGATACCCATCATCTTCATCTGGCATGCCTTTAATTTCTTACTTCCTTGACACTTTCAGATTTATAGTCGTATATAATTCCATCATAAATTTTCTTTTTTCTTGCAGATATTCTATCATGTGACTGGCTCTTATGCACTTCACCAGGACC
>NW_010145788.1:20458-48497 GCF_000699245.1 Pterocles gutturalis | reverse complement strand
TGGCAATGGCTTAGACACAAAATCAACTCAGGATTACTTCTACAAAAGAGATCTTTAAGCAAACAGCATTCTGAAGTCTTCTGACAACCAAGTGCATATGAGAGAATTAAAGGCCTAATTCTCCCTTCTTCATATTTTGTAGTATTTAAAAATATGCTCAAGTCTGCTGGTTGTACTTGATCCAAAAGCAGAAAAAATGGTAATTCTGAAATAGTTAAATAGTTAATACTTACAGATTTGCAAAGTTAATCTTGCAAAGTCTTCCTCAGACCAGCCTGAAAACCTTATTAATGGTAACACTGAAATCCTATGAAAAAGATTTAGGTGGCCTGGTAACACTTTGCAGTCCCAGGGTATGAAATATCTGTGGAATGTTTCAGTTGCTAATTAAGAGCTACAGATCTTGGGATAGCTTTCCATTCATCCCAGACAAAATGTTCTGCCACAGATGTGTAGCACTATTAATTGTTATGTTGATTCAGTTTCAAGCAGTGTAACCTGCGAAAATGAAACTTGGCTATTACTTTCTTTCATAAAATGTCTCTGTAGCAAAAGAACCCTCTTTTTTTATTTATTTTTTTTCCCCCAAAGTTGGGCACAGACATCCATATTTAGATCCTTGAATAAATGTGGCTTGATTTCTAGAACAGCTGAGTATCCACAGTTGCTCCTGAAGTTAATGGGAGCTCTGGGAGATCAGAACAACTGAAAATCAAGCAGCCTCTATATAGGTGCCTAACTATACATTCAGGGGCCTATTTTTAGGCATTTCGCTCTTAAAATTTTAGTCTAACATTCTTAGAAGCTCCCATTCATGTCTCCTGTCATTTTAAAACACATTCATGTAAATCTTTCCATTTTAAAGTAGGGAGGTTTGAGTGTCAGTTTGCAGGTGTCACTGCTATGCGGGCTGAACTTCAACTTTGCCATTCTAAAAGCAATTGTTTAATTTAAAAGGTGATTTGAATTGTGTCCTATACAGGGTTTTCAGCTTTAATGTAAAAAGTACTTTTCTCAGAGCACATTAAGAATAATACTGAAATCATCAACACCTTTTGAATATCAGACTGCAGCTAGTAGGTTCATTATTTCAGAACTGCATTCTGCTCACTAACCAGAGTTGTACTAAAAACTTAATTATCTTATCATCATGACTAGTCTCACTGAGTTAAGTAGGTCTCATCAGGGAAGTAAGAGGAGGAGGATTTTGCTGTAAATCAAGCTACAAAGTACATTTATTACAAAGGGATCTGTGCTTCATAAAGACAATAACTCAGTTACTTATCTGGTTATACCACTGGAATCACTAGTGCTCTACAAAACACCTTTGGACAGATAGGAAAACTGAACAGGAGAAAAAAATATCAGAGAAACAGCATATACAGAAAACAAAATCCTATATGCAGTGCTCAGTACTAAAAAAGGCCTTAATTTCCCTGGAAGCAGTCCATCCAAGGCTCTCAACCTTCTTCTGGTTTAGGTCTCAACACAGAAAAATGATGCTGAGCTGTGACTGTATTTTCACACATTTGTTTTGTTGGAAAGTGGCTTTTTTTTTGCCATGGGTTTTCGTTCTGATTTCACCGCCAGTTTCTTGAAGGGAAAATCCAGTGCCTGCTTGCATATTTAGAGGAAAACTCTGCTGCTGAGCTTTCAGAAATACAGAGCCCCTTATACAAAGTCAGCTCCCACCCGGTGCTTGCCAGGTTGACCCTCTGCCATGGCCTCCCAGCAGCTGCACACTGGATTTTGCTGCTGTGTAGCTCTAGCCTTGGAAATGTTAAGAGTCTATTTCAATGCTTTCATAACAGAAAGATTCACCTCACTTGCCAAGTATAGTTTTTTATTGGTCGTTGTCTTTGGACACTTAGGGTGAAGGTAAAAGGTAGTTTTTAGAATGCTTTAGTTTCTGGGTGAAGGAATTTGTGTAGTTCCTTAGCATTAATGAAGGTCCAACTTTGCCACATAATTATTTAACGTGAGTACCTCTGAGAACAACCTCACTGTTACCATGGGAGCTACATGTCAATTAATGAACTTGCCAGGAGGAATTGTTTATATTCTGTTGAAAGCCCCTCCTCGTTTTGATGTGCGTGTGGGCTGCTGCTGGTTACTTTGCTTCAGAGGGAACAGGCTCCATTTGTGGAAGGAGAAGTCCAGCTTCCTGAAAAGTTGAAGAAAGCTGCTTCCCTTTTCCGTTAACATTACAAGCACACCAATGTGAAATACTGTGCAACTCCAAGCCAACCAGTGTTTTGGGAGAAGCTGGACTGGAAAGTAATATAAACAGTTTTTCTGTTGAAACCTGTAATTTTGGGGCGAAAAAAAAAAGAAAAAATGTAAAGGTAACAGAATCTGTAAACACATTCAAATAAAGATGATTTTGGTTTTGGGGTGGGTTTTTTTTTGAGGAATAATTGGAAGGCTCAGTGTTACAGTGTGAATGGTTGTCTGGTTGTTAACTTCTGTGAGACTCGAGTGAGTTGTATTCATATTGTCTGTGGTTGTGGACCCGCAACATGACCAAGAGCCTCATCTCTCTCCTCCTACAGAAGCTGCTGGTAGGGGTCTGTTGACAGCTCTAGGCAATGCAAAGGGATGAACCTGGGCTGAGGGTCCCATCAGGAGCAGCAGGGGACTGAGCTGGAGACATATGACCAGGGATGTCTAAGGAGCCCGTCCAGGAGACAGCTGCCAGCAGCGCAGGTCTGAGGTCCTTGCTGGAGGCAGAGGCAGGGCTGGAGACCAGCACTCCTGCAGTGCAGCTCAGGGAGGTGATGAGGGCCATGGGCTGAGCTGAAGCAGGGCTCCTGGGCCCCTGCTCTGGCTGGTGGGAAGCTAGGCAGAGCCAGAGCGTCACTGGGCTTATTCCAGTACTGAGGGAATGGAATTCCAGGGATTAACATGCGTTTTGTGCTCAGGTCGGAGGCTGGCGTGGCAGGACCTACACCCCCCACCCACAGGGAACTGGAAGTGCTCACCGTGTGGTCTCCTAGGCTTGCTGCCCTTCACCCTGACCAGCACTTCCACTGCTCTCTCTTCCATTTTTCCCTTCGCTGCCGCTGCTGCTTAGTTCCCATGGTCAGGGGGCAGTTGAGGTTTATTGAGGCTACTGCAGCAGGCTGTCACTCCTGCAGGCAGCACATGAAAGGCGATGGGGACCTGATCTCAGTCGGGAACCAGGGAGGGGGCGGCACTCCCTCACTGCATAAGCTTTGCGAAAAGTTCAGATTTAGTGCTGTGCTTCAGGCCATTAGAAAAGGAACAGGCAATTATGTACTCTCGTCTAAATATATTTCAGAGTGTAACATATGTTTTGTGCAAGTCAGTCTTGTATACTAATTTATTATTTTTATAACACTTATTCATTTAGGATTTTAAATAGCTTCATGTTGTGGACCACATCACTTTGCAAAGACGAGAATAAATTCAAAAGGAAAGTCAAGTAGAAACTGCAAATCTAGAAGATTCTGCATCAGCTTATTTACAAGAAGAGGGAATGGGGAGAGAGGGTAAGCTTTTTTCTGCTTTGTAGGAAACAAAGATATTAAATAGTAATTATATGTGAAGTGTACATATCAGTTGGGACAAGTAATACTTTGATATCTTTATTTCATCAATTGTGTAAGTTCATTCTTTCATTTCCTTTGTGAAGCAGGGAACATACATTATATACTATAGTGCATGCCTTTGAGACAGAAAAAAAATGATCTACTTTTAATTTTACTTTGCTCTGTTGGAACTTTGGCTCCCTGCCTCCCCTGGAGGGACAAAAACAAACAAACAAACAAAAAAACCAGCAAGTTTTATCCAAATCTTTGTGAGCTGTTGCTGAAATTACCAGTGCTGACATCTGGATCATATGTATGTGTGCAGAAGGAGTAAAAGGAGGGAACTGCTTTTAATTAGATGTAACCTGCCCAGGAGAGAAAGACAGAGAATAGTCAGTCCTTATCTAATAGGGCAACCAAGGATAAGAATATCCTTAATATGCAAAGGTGCAATAGGTAAAATTACTGATTGACCATTTTTATTGAAATCCCAGAAAGATGGAAGTGTGCTAAATTTAGAGGTGGTAAGACTTAGAAAGAAAGAAGCATTGAGAAAGATTGCAGTCCTTGCACTCCCTAAAAGCAAGAGTAAACAAGTGATGGGTGATTATCAGGTTCCAACCAGCTATACTGTAGAGGCCTTTCCTCTGTTCTAGGTGATTTACATATCCTTCCCCTTCTGTGAGGACTTACAGTAACCACTTACTAGGAGAAAGTGTGCCAAAGTTGTTTCAATGTCCTTTAATGAAATTTAACATTGGTGTAATGAAGGAGTGCCATCAAGATGTTCTAGCCATTCCTAATGAGACTAGTGATTTTAAGTGGCTCTGTTTTGAGCACTGGGGGCATCTTGTGGATTGCTAATTCTTGTAAATTGCAGAAAATTTGGTCTTCTGGAAGCAAAGCTTTCATGAGGCATAACAGTTTCAGATCTCCCAAGATCACAGGGAGTGTTTGAAAACACTGAATTGTAAAAGCATCAGTTTAGAATTGTTTCCTTAGTTGAGATGAAAACAAAGGAGTTTTTAAAGAATGTTAACAAACTGAGGAAGCCATGCTGGAATTGACTACTCTTGTTTTTTCAAGTCTTGCTTTCTCTATGGGAGTAGAGGAAGGAGCTTTGCAGGCTCAGCTGGTGGAGATTAGCATCATCTCTATACAGTACAGCGTCATATAAAACCAAACGCCCAAATGAATTATGGTTTGCCTAGAAAAACGAGGGAAAGCTTTATAACCTGATTTTCCCATTTCAATAATAGCATGAGCTGTTTTTATTCAAAGGCTGACGTGAGTTCTCACCTATTTACTACTCATAACAAATAAGCGAAGGAGCAAACCAGCCAACCAGTTCACTTCCTACATCTGGGCCAAGGCCGGCGACACAGTGGCAGGCTGGTTTGGTAATCCTGTGGGTTAGGGGTCCCTGCCACTGTAGCAACCTGGAGAGCAAGTGTGCTGATGGAGGAGCCTGCCAACACTTACCATTGAGCCTGCCAGCTGCACAAAGCAGACTGTGCTCTTACTGCCTGAGAGGTTGAGAGGCTGGAAGGTGCTAAAACTGTCTGTAGTGATTACTGGTCCATCGAGATCTGGTTTTTTTGCACCCTAATGTTCAGACCTGAGCAACCAGCTTCTGAGGAGAAGCTGGAGAATGCATATTCTCCATGATTAAATTTAATTATATGTAAGTTGATTAAGGATGTTATCTTTATATCCAGGGGAAATGAAACATTCAGTCAGCATCGTGTCAGAAGTCTGGCTGAAGGCTGGTATACCTCAGCCTTGGCTGCTTTCTGCTGCCTTCAGCAGCGTCTTGGGCTTTCTTCAAAGTACAGGCACCAGCTGACCCAGAGCATGTTTTCTTGCTCTAACTTATTTAAAGGCAGGAATTGAACCAGAGCAAAGAATGACTATCCAGGCTCTGAACAACAAGTGCTTTGTGTTCTAGTTAGCACAAATCTGTCCAATTCCAAAACAAACAAACAAACAAACAAACAAAAAAAAAAAACCAAAAACCAAAACCTGTGAATGCCGTCACCCCATCTAATAGAGACTGTAACAAGACCTCTGGGAAGGCAGTGACAGGAAGATGTAGATGAAGAAAAAAACAGAGGGGAAAAAAGAAAAGTTGTGAGAAGTAAGAGAGATCATTTCCACCGCTGTTATTGCTTCACAGAAGTGTAATCTTTTGTGATCTCTTTGGAACAGGAGGTAAATAATAAAACACAAGGGAGGGAAAAAATTAAAATAAATGTAGTGTGTGAGTGCATGTTAAAACAGATGTCAGATTAAAAATAACTGAAAAGGAAATTCTACTGTAGGGGAAAAACTGCTTTTTCCTTCAACATTTTATATTCCACCATCATTAGTCGGAAAGTGAAAAAGCTGTAAAGGAAAAGGGGAACTTTTGTTGTTTCCCTCTGAATGTTAAGAGAAGCCTAATGCAAGCGCAAAGGGGATGCTCTGTGGCGTGTGGTGCTGGAGCAATTCTCAAGGTGAAGCCCAGAAGGAGCAAGGACGTTAAATAGAAGCGCTGTGTGTGCCGAGCCCTGGGACTTGGAGCTTTAAACCTGCAGTGCTGCACATCCAGGTGGTTTCATCCTCTTCATCCTCCCTCCCTTACTCCTTTCAGGGTTGACAAGTCCTCTAATGTTGTAAAAAAATAAACCCTGCAATCTGGTAGGATCACACCATCCAGTAATGCCCCTCTAACTATAGATCTGGGCACCAGGGACTTCATTCTAGTTTCTTCAGCACTTTTAAATGGGCTGTTTCAGTGTTTGATGACAGCAGAGTGGGGAACATCTACACAAACACATATTTTTCTCCGTATGGCAGCCAGACCATACCCATCCTTGGAGATGGCAAGTGCTCACAAAAATATTGGTGCCACTCTGTAAAACAGTGTCATCCCAGGTCTCTTCTGCTAAATATGCTTCAGAATGGCTCCTCAAAATTCAAGGTCTGAAAATTGGCTTGCCCTGCATCTGTGTAAAGCTTAAGGAGCTTTAAATAAATACATTGAAGATGTGCTGAGGCGGGACTGGGAACCACTACATTTCTTGGAGAGCTAGCATGGGTCATTTGGCTTGTTCAGTTTGGCTAATGAAATAAGAATGATATTTTTGTGGTTTCCTCCTTTATTCCAGAGTGTGGGATGGAGGTTTTAAAAACAGGCACAGCTCTCTGTGACTAATGCCTCAGCTTACAGGAAGAGTCAGAAATGACAGATATCTTTGGCCACCGTTACAATGTGAATGTCCAACTTATTTGAACAACTCGATGGGATTCAGAGTGGGCATGTTCATTATCTTAAGCAAATTCCCACAACTCCTATTTCTTTCAGGCACTTAAGATAAGGAGGATGTAGCTAAGACAGAAATAAAAGGCATCCTAAAAGGTATCCCCAGCAGACTGAAGGCAAAGCTGTTTCACAGTTTCTGAAACTTTTCTTGAGCTTGTCCTGAAAATGCCAGATAAGATGCCAATGCAGAATCCTCCTAATGAGAACTGTTGACAAGCAGAAGCATCTTGGTGCTATGCTGGTTTAGGATTTGCCAGAGAGGAAGGAGCGGATGTAGTCCAAAGCAACTCCACGCAGCCAGTCAGGGTGAAGTGGCTACATCAGCAACACGGGAGAGTACACTAATTGTTAAATGTCTTGTGTTAGACTACAGTCAACTGAGAGGGTATTAGCAATGTGTAACATTTTCAGAGAGGATCGCTAGGTGTTAGTGGCCACTCACTGGACACACACCACCTCTGCCCGCAGACTGTCTCTCAGAGGCACAGCAGAGAAGCAGGGGTGTACCCAGTAGCAATGACTTCCCCAGTGAAGGTGGGGAGGCTGAGGTCTCCAGGAGGTTTTGCCTGCTCTCTTCCCACTAACCTAATTTCATTCACTACCCACCCCTGCTTCTCACTAAAAAGGAAACTCATGACCTTCTGCTCTGAATAAACAACTAAATGCATAAATAAAAGTCATTTCAACTTCAGGAAAATATCTTCCCACTCTTAATTGAGTATGTGTTTTCAGAGCTTCCTTCTCCAGGGAAAATTTCTTTGTGAAGCATTAATTCCATTTCATTTTGCTGAATGTGTCTGCCATTTTCTCCATTAGAGGGCTGCAGAGCGGTGTGTTACAATGGTTTAGAAACAGATTTAAACTTGTATATGTACTTTGGGCCTAATTTCCTGCTGTATAGCTCTCCTGAACTCAATGGGGTGTAAAACTGGTGCAACACAGGGAGAGAAAAAAAACGTGCAGTGCTTCAGAATACATCAGTGCTTTGGGCTTTGCTGATGAGATTAAGAAACACCAAGATGCTAGGACAGAATTTTAAATACACGTGTGACAGGTAAGGCAGATGAGTAAGTTAATTGCTGTTTGTGTGTTTGAACACAGCATAATTGGTCAATAAGGTATGTTTCCAGAGACAAGTAGTGAAGTGCATGAGCAAAGTACAAGTAGAGCTGTAAATCCTTCCTTAGAAACTATGCTTATTCTAAGCAGAAGTTAGAGTCTCTAACACTTATAAGAGTCATAAGCATTATATTCTCCATTATGCTCCAGTTGTGGCATTGGCGAGCTAATTGCTTTGACTGAAATTTCGTAGGTAGCTGTCTTCCTTGTCTGAATTTTCTTCTAAAACAGAGTCAGAGAATAAAGCTGAATAAAAATACAGAGTGGGCTGGGGATTTTCAGCCCACACCTAGAAACTTTGGCAATTGAGCTCTGTGAAATTCCCACGTTTCAGAGCATGAACCTGTGACAATGGGGAGAGTGGTCCCTTTCATGGTGTTAGTATGGCGCGTGGTGCCAGCAGGAGGAGCGTAATTTCACCGGCAGGCAAAAGCTAGACTAGAGGGAGAGAAAGACCCTGGCATGGATTAGAGAAATAAAGGAAACAGGGAGTGCCAGTGTGAGCAGGGAAAGTGGAAGGAAAGGCATGGCGGGGGAGATGCCTCAGAAGACCAGATGCAAGAACTGGCAGCTGCACAATGAGAGTGAGGTGGTCCAGGCAAGGAGAGCGGGAGTGAACCTGCCAGAAACATGGTGCCTCATCAGGAGAGGATGAATACTGCGATCAAAAGAAAATGGTTTACAGACCTGATCTCCTGTCCATGAACTTAATTTTGGGAATGACTATAAGAGAGACAGACAGACAGACCAGGGAGCAACACTGTCACTGAAAGCATTTACAAAGGTTGAAATATGGTGTTATGGGCAACCTTAGTAGTTAGTGTTTTGTAACTTTGAAATGTTTCACCCTCTAGACATCAGTGTTTTTTCCTTGTTTCTTGTCGTGCATGTTGTGAATTTAATTAATCAGAGCAATTAACTCATTGAGGCAGGGATTGATTTTTTGGTTCTGTTTTCACACAGCACTTGCTGCAATGCATTGTGATTCCTGGCTAGTGCCCTTCCATGTCACAGTAACACAAACAGGCAATAGGTTGTTGACAGAGATAAATGTGAATTCCAGAAATGGAGGAGAATCGTTTGATACAAAATACCGGGATTATATCAGGTGCACCAGGCAAAAATAACAGGCGGAAAATTTCGGGTGAGTACCAACAAGTCTTTTTCTATGTAGTTAGGCGAGGCTCTTTGGGAGCCCACTGAGGAAGCAGCAGAAGACCGCCAGCTGGGACCCAACTGAACATGAGACAGCTATGTTCAGAAAGCGTGAGCCTGTGAGGGGAGGCAGATGGCCTGGATGGTCTAATGGATCCACTCTATCTCCAGCTTCTCTCACTCTGCACAGACTTCTGCAAAAGCCAGCACAAAGGAGTGTCAAAAGATGCAATACATATTCATGGACATTTCTGGAGCTGTGAACTATGAAAAGAAATCAAGTCGTTCTCATCCATGGACTGAAATTGAGAGTACACTCTAATCCAAAAGGATATCAGCTCACAGAGTCGTGTATGAAAATCTTATAAAGCTCTGCAACACTCCATAAATAATTTTCAAAGAAGAAGCTTTTTGTTTCAGTGATGGCAATACTGAAAAGGAAGAATGGCAAATAGCCGTCAAAAAAGGGCTGAAACAGCCTGCACTCTGTACTGATGTTAACTTTAATCACTGCAAGAGTTACACGCAGAGTTATCAGTCATTTATTAGAATCCACAGATGATCATTGCAGAGGTTTAGATTAACGCTGACCGGAGCCTGGTACCTTGCCAATGGGGCAGCACGTGACGGGCAGCCCATGGAATAAACATTCTGGCATGTCAGCGCACCATAAATCCTCCAAATGAAATAAATTAAAAAGCCAGGAGCAATTCTGAAAATGATTTATGATTGGAGGTGCACTTAGGAGTGCTTTTATTGTCACAGGAACATCTCCTTTCACATCCTTAAGGTGACAGACCCACTCCCCTTTGCTCCGGATTTCTTGCGCTATCCTGTGACAGTGCACAGCACGGAGGCGAGCACCCTGGGAGCACATTGGGTGGTGGGGGCCATACGGACACTTTATCAGCACTCACCCTAACAGTGAGGGTTAGCTTTTGCACCCCCTGAGGGGAGAGAATTGCAAATCCATTCTGACATTTTAAGTAGGTGAAAAGACACCAGTTGTAGCATCGGGTTTTTTTGTTTGTTTTTACAGCTATACCATAACCATGCTCCTAAGTGCATGTATAAACATTTTATAACATGGGTTTGGAGTAATGCTTGAAAAATAAACTTAAGAATAGTTCCTAAGCAGAAGGTATTCTTATCAAAATAGCAGTCTGTTGCAAGTCAACCCTTTGCTCTATACATAAAAAGATGCAGCACTGTCTGTTAGTGTACTTCTAGTGTAAATATTACTAAATGTTTCACTAAAATACAATTTTAGTACTAATATAGATGTGTTTTCTTAAACAAAAAGTGCTTTAACTATAAACTGAAAGGCAAGAGATTGTGGTTTGCAGGCAGAGTACTCTGTTGCCTATCTAAAGAATAGCAGTGACGATGTGAGTGAAAGCCTGGATATCGTCTGTATCCAAGATGTGGGCACGACGGTTAATTCTGCCCCAAGCCAGTGTTACCCTGGGCCATGGACACAAACCCACCTGCAGCATTGCTGTCTTCCTGCTTTCTACTTTGGGCATGCTGCCAGGTGCTTGGCCCTGTGCTGCTTGTTCCTCTGGGGTGGCATTGGGGTGTCCCACACAGGGTGCCATGCACGTGTACCCAGCTGGGCCAGCTATTGTGGGTATTTTGGGATTAACAAGCGTGTCTGATCCTTACAGCTTCTGTCCACAGCTGGAACAAAACTTTAAAAACATAGTCTGTGTGGGTGATCGTTTCAGTTAAAGGCTTACACAGTGTTGCCTGTCTTCTTTAGGTGATTGTAAATACCTGTATTGATCTAAAAATATTTCCTCTGCATGTTCCCACAGCTGACTTCTTAGAAAGGGTTAATTTTGCATCTATGTACTGATCCTTCTGATGTTCCCATCCTGGGGCAGCACAGCAAAACAACTTTTATAACTTGGTTGGAGGTCGGCTCTTCAAAGCCAGCAGCTCAGGAGCTGTCTTATAAAACTCTGCATGCATTTGCCGAACATGACTTTTCCTTTGCTGGGCTTTAAACTCCTGCAAGGTTCTTTCACCCTTTCTGGGAGGCCCACACTCACTCGGACCCACGCACATCCTCACCTCCATCAAGGCCAGACAGTGCCTCCTCCCCAGGGATGCCCTGAGTGGACTGATGGTCTGGGGCACAACGTGTCTGCACCACAGGCAGGCATATGTGACCTTGTGGGGTCCCTCCTCACTGTCACATGGGGCGGATGTGGTGGGAAGGTGTGGAGTTAAATCTTTTGGGGATTACTTATGAAGGACCTTTCTTGAATTTGCAAGTGTTTATTAAAATTTTGTAAGCATCTTGTATTGTGGTTTATCTGTTGTGCTGCTGATATTAACCCTGGAGGTATAGCCCACTGATTGCCAGTTAATTATATGTCATTAATAAATCAATTACCTGCTTTGGTCCTGATTTGTTTTAAAACATATTAATTGAGCAGCTTTTCCCTGCAACAACACTAATCTTTCTCTGTCCATTTCTCAGAAATAAACCAATGAAGTTTTAAAGCAGACACCTGCCCCAAATACAGGTATCTCTTTGCATGTACCATACCTTTTTAAAGGGGCAGAATACAATAAGAAGGAGCTGGACACTAACAGAGAAGTTCCCCATGGCATTGGAAATGAAGGCTACAGATAAGTTTTCCAGGATAGCAACAACTCTGGGTGAAGGAGAAGACCAACGAGCTCTTGCAGCACAGGGTGAGTACTAAGTTGTACAAATTGTGCTAAGGGAAACTGGAGGGACTGGAGTTGTGTCAAATCGAGTGAGCGCAAAGAAGGCTTTAAGCTTCCTCCCTGCAAAGCCTGTGCTGAGGCACTGTAGACTTGTAGCTTCCCTGCCTCTGTACAGACCCGGTGTTAGTTTGCTCTGTGCATCTAGTCTGGTCTTGATCTCTCTTCCCATTTTACTGATAAGGCAGCTGAGCAGTGGCTGCTATGACAATAATAGGCACCTGTGGATCTCTATTTAGTAAGAAAGAACCTGAGAGAAATTCTCCATCTGCATAGTAGGTTAATGTTCCTCCTTTTTTTCTAATTTGGATCCATGTAGAAATACTAAGCCATCATTTTAACAAGGCAGATGCTGCTAGAAATGCAAGATACAACAAAAAGTTATTTAATCATTGTGCTGTATTTAAAACAAGAATATGAGCAGATGCAGTGAAGGACATTTAGCATGTATCAGCTCTGTAGCAAGTTCTCAATCCTGAGTAGAGGGGCATGTCTGAAACCCTGGCCTGGGAGCCAGTCATGTTCCTCAAGGAAGCGAGGAACTGTGACCGCACTGCACAACCCAGTTTGTTATTTCAGCACTAGAATCTGAACTGCTCATATACAAAGTATCTGTGGTTTTGTTAGTTGTTCTGCCTGTCTCCCGCCCCACGAAATCTGCATCAAATCTCCCAGCAGACAGACTGATCATCTCTGTTCTCAGAGAGAGATCTCACTTTTGCAGTTTGTAAGGGTGTATGCCTTGTCTCACGGGGCCTTTTCCTCCCTCTCTCTCTCACCCACCCCATCAACACTCCAGCGTGAAAACGGGATGCCATCAGGCGCAGTTATTAATACACAATAGAAGTGCCATGTGCGATTGTCTGTGACCGCTCCAGCGTTTTCTGTAATGCAGATTTAGAGATTTCATTGTAAAGTCATTTTAAACTCTGAACTAATGGGTAGTTTGGCAACAGCTTCTAAGTATGAAATCATTATTAATTCCTTTAGTACCATAATAACATTGATTTAGATGAACTCTTATAACATAGAAATTGTATAGTATTTAGCTGTAATTAACGTCCCCTAATTAGGAAGTGTTGCCAAGTAGTTTTCTCTGCTGGCTCTGTTGTACTTAAGTGCAGCTGGATGAAAATTAACCACAAAGGGAACAGCTTGTGTTTTATGTGAAGTTTGCCTTTGATTGATTAAAAAGATATTCCTTGGTACTTTATTTTATTATCAAAAAGGGTGCACTGGATTATCAATGTTACAGAGAGCCACAAAGTCCACATGCCGCAAACTACACACACATTTGTATAGTATATAAGCCCAGTGACTTAGCTACACATTGAGAAAATGCACAGATTTATTTTGTCTCAATACTACAAGTTACTATAATAAAAATGAATTTATTTTAATGTGGCTGTCGTTAATAAAGTCTGTAGAAATTTAAGCAGAAATAGCATAATTTCATGTCCACTCAGAGGAAGGAGTCATGCACTACAAGTTGAGAGGCATTTGTTGATGTGAAAAATGCTGACATTTTTGGAAATTCAAATTATAAATGAAATACTGCTGTCAGTTTACTGTGCAACTTTGTAGCATATGGTGCTTCTGCTGGTGGGTGTTATTTCAAAGTTTGCAAATCACACTATGAGAGTGTCCCTCTGGTGAGCTTTTGCAATGCTTAGCAACTGTGAATCAAAAATGACAGTATAGAGGAAGAGGGACTAAAAAAAAAAATTCTCTCTCTAAGTCAGTAGAACAAAGTACATGTTACGTTAATACATTTTTACAGGGGGGAAAAGGAGGCCAACATGCCAAAGCTAAAAGAGATCCAGTGCCTCAATTCTTGCAGAATAATGCACAAAGTCTTCTAAATTGTTAAAAGAAAAATATGGTTTCTCTCTCCCAGTCTCTTTGACTTTGCTATGACAAGAAAATTAAAACAACTGGCAGACAGAACACATAATGGTTCGCTTTCAAAATTAAGAAAGTTGTTTCAAGCCATAATGCAATCTCCTCAGAAGGTCCAGATGTTTCTTTTACCAACCCCTCTGAAAAAAGTTCGTACAACCACAAAATGGCATTAGCCATTTGAAAAGCATTGTCCACCCTAAGCTGTCAACACAGAGGAAAAAAGCCAGAAAAAAATAAGTTCTGTATTAGCCCAGCAATGTGGATTCCAACTAGTCTGATAAAAAGCATACCCTGATAGGGTAATTTTAAATAACTAAAACACGGTGATATCCTATAGCACGGTTTTCAAGAATCTGCCACCCAGTGACCTCTTTAACATGCATATATACTATCAAGAAGCGAATATAAAACTTAGATTCATTGTGATTTCATCTGACCATAGTTGCGACTCATTCTGCTCCAGGTAGTGATTTTTTGGCACCAAGATGGAACCGTGACTGCACGGTACAGACCTCATCAATTTGCCAATCAAGCTGGCTGAGAATAGAAAGTGATGGAGCTGTCAGTAGCAGTTCAACCATAAGCAATTCTAAACTAAGCAATTTGGAAATTTAAATAGTTATAATGACCAAGATTCTCCACGTTGGCCCTTAATTACTGGAATGTCAATTCAGCTGAAAATTGCCTTTCCCAGGTAATGATAATTCTTAGAAAAGTCTTTGCTTATACACCCACCCATAGCACTCATTAAGTCAAGCTTCTTCCTTTTGTCTGAAGAGCTGTCAATTTTATGTGACATCACCAATCATCTGCCACCTGAAAAATCTCTAGGCTGTCTTGCTGAAGGCAGGCTTATTCTCTTTTAGCTGTAGTGCACTGCATGGCAGCACAGCCTGCTGTTACAAGCAACCTTGCACCAAATAAGTGTAATGAGTTGCCCGGTCTTGGCACCACTAAACAATGGGCCACTCAAATTTGGTTGTTGGCACCTCAAGTGACACCTAGAGTCCATGAAATAGCAGTGTATGTTTTATGTGTGAAGGGAACCTCCACTACACAGCCCTTGGCAGCACTCAGCACTGGTTGCCATTTCCTCTGTCACTTCTTCTGGATAGGAAAAGGAGAGGGAAGTTGCTGGATCTGCTGTATCAGCTGGCTTCCCCTGAGATGAGAACAAGGGATAGAGATGGGTGGAACGAAGCTGTGGTGCATTAACATATCCCTATGTATTCCATACATCATATTTCTTACATTTCTTTTGCAGCAATCTGCTATTTCCAATTCAAAGTGATTGCATCGCAACTGTCCATGTCAATCTACATTGGTGGATATCATCAGTTGTTTTCTTTTTGAGAGAAAAAAACATGAGAAACATTAAAATGAAGCAAAACCATCTCCATAACCAGAATGCGTATATCAACAATACATTGTTATTGTAACCCCTGTTAGTGATATTCCACTTCTCAGTGGAAGTGGGGCAGACTTTGCCTTCTGCCTTCATATGAGTAATATGGAATTCCAGGGAAACCAAGAAAAAGTAAGACCAGCACGGTCGCACCTGCTGAAAAAGCCTGTCACAGATAGAGGGAATTCAAATGCCGAAGCATCTAAATTCAGACTGGTTCAAATAATTTACTGCCTCATCCTGGCATTGTGTCATGTGCCCTAAGGCAGTATTATACCTCTCTGGACACCATGGCCAACATGAGTCATTGTTTTGCACAGAAAAAATAAAAAAGGGACTCTATTGCTGGTTTGAAAAGGGGAGAGGGTTTCTTCCATGCTGTCTTCTTGACTACGACTCCTCTCTCCAGCCCTACATGCTGAACGAGCCATTCCACCACATCTGTAACAGCTGTGTAAGAGTTGCAATCATACTCTCCCAGACAGAACTGTTTCTTACTGGTTTGGATGCAACTTGCTCACTCTCTCTCTCTCCTGATTCTTGGCTTGCACACAATGAAATAGTAGGGGCCTTAGGCACTTTAAAAAAAAAAAACAACACAACAGCCCTCAATAAATCCCCTTAAGGGCCCATTTTAATTCTGTTTTTGCTCTTGATGTGCAAGTTCTTAGCCTGCTGTCCCCCTAGAAGCAGATTATTTCTGTCTGTCAGCACTGCCAAAGTGACAAAATCCCCTTTCCCACCCACCATGTAATTGCTCTGTTGTTCCCCTTCCCACACATGCCTGAAGAAAGAAAGCTCTCACTTTATTTGTACTGCGGAAGTGAATAGCATCTCTTTCCTCCCTCCCTGTATGTGGCTTTCAGGTAGTCACACTATCATTAGTTATTTCTATTCTGGAGGAGCTCTCCATCTGAGAAGGAACCACATTCCATAGGAAGTAGAGCGAAGGCCTCATCTGACAGCTCTCATGTGCCCTCAGATCTTGGAGCTGAGGAATTTGGGGGTTGTAAGGAATGCAGAAGCAAATGTTACACATAAAGGACATTGAGAGAAGGGTAGTAAAATAAGAAAATCAAAGGACCTGGCTGCATGTTTTAATTGCATTTTTTTTTATCACAAAGGGTATGGGGCAATGTAGCTCACTTTGCTCTGTGCTTGCACAGTGTCATGTTAATTTTCATCCAGCTACTCATTGGAATAGGATTCTTTTTCACTTTTCCAATGTCTCTTGCTCTCTCTCCATTTAAATTTTCATAGTTGGCAGAAAACAAAAGCAGTTCTAGAATCAGTCTAAAGTTGTGGGTTTATTTTCATTTCTTTGGGGTTTATCAATTTATTTTAAAGGTGCACCACAGATTAATTTGCCCACCTCATTCTAGGTTCTGAGTGTCTGATTACATGAAGACCACACCACCACTACTAACTATACAATCAGAAATAATTTCTTCATTTTTCCTAAGGAAGCTGACCCCTAATTCTCATTAAAACTTCAAAATTCACTGAAACATGGTTACATGGAAACAAGAAATAGAGTTTCAGAAGCACAGCAAATGATCAACAAATTTCTTAAAAAAACCTAAAATATAATAACATGGCCTCAGATAGAACAAATTTTTGGTGTAGACATGCTAAGTTTTTCACGTAGTATTGCTCCTCTGTGGTTTGGCAACGTAGGATTAGTAAAGAGCCATAGTTACAGTGTTAAATAATAGGAAACCATGACTGTAACATATTTTGCAGTCAGCATCCTATTATATGCAGCTTCACAATTTTGCAATGTGACAACTCTCTCTGTGAAAAAATGTCCCTAACAATGGTCTAAATCACACATTTGCTCTTCCTTCAAGCACTGGTGCTTGTCAAAACCTGTTGCACTCTAGTAGGGGAGCCTTTTAGACATATTCCAGGGCTGGCTCCATGCAGACAAAATGCATTAGAGGCCACTCAAATACCACATCTAAACAATCACACAAACCTGCTTATCCCCACTTTATCCGCAAGCAGTCCTGTAAACCACACGCAGAGGTCAGCTATCCTCCTCCTCTGTGGTGTGAAGCACTGCCAGGCACAGAAAATATCAAGGGCTGTTAGAAATTAATCTATATTACTTCCCAAGCATGTATTTAGGATATCAGAGGGGGTGTTGTCAAAAACAATGCAAATGGCCAAGTTAGGAAAAAATGGGAAGAACCTAATTTTAGTAAGAGCATAATGCACTAGCCTTAAAGCTGTCCCTCTCTGGATGCCCAGACTTCTCTCTGTTCCTCCACAGGACTCCTGCTCCATCCTAGTTACTCCCTCTTAAAACAGTCTATTTTTATTTAAACATCTGTTTATTTAGAATCGTATCTGAAGGAGCTGTATTACAGCACCATTCATTTCCTGGGCTAACCCAAAGGAACGTGTGTACTGGGGGAGAGCCTTATTACGCTACCAACAATGAAGTTCTGATGGTGCTGCCATGCTGGATGCTGGCTGGGCATTTTTCTATTTGGTTTCCAGTCCTTCACTCTGGTTTTTTATCCCTGACAGGACCTTCTCTCTCCAGATCAGGTATTATCAAGTCTTCATAGCTATGTCTGATTTCAATGTTTTATAATCAGCTCTAAAATTTTCAATTTAAACCACAGCAGCATGGATTTGTTAATGGCAGCCTGGAAATAACTGCCTTTGTCATAAAAGCCCTACATTAAAATTTTATCTTTATGGAAATATTTACATTTGGTTTTGGATAAACAGAAACCAGTTACTCACACCGTGAGTACAGATCAGTGCTCATGCTCTAAAAATAATGAAAAACATGAACCAAGAGGGGACTCTGGAGTATGCTCTCCAATGATATGCAGAATCCCCCCAAATTCTGTTACTTATTCCTAGCTATTGATTCCAAAGCTTAAATAAAAAAAATGTTCCTCAAAGTAGTTGTTGATTGGTTCAAAGGTGATATTTCCATCCGTGATGATTTACTATTCTCAGCAGTCCCAGTGATCCAGCCCTCCTGAGAAATTGCACCTCTCCTCTGAGCCCCCCAAACCTATGGAGTCTGCAAAAAGAGACCCGGGTGGCCTTGTGAAGCTGCATAGCCTTGCCCTCTATGTAGTCTCCGATTTCTGCTGTTATTACCAAAGGAAGCGCCAGATAGCATAACCAATTTCGGTAACATCAGCCAGAGCCAATAAACAGCCCCTTGATGACGACGGCTCCTCACCTGGCCTGGACCAGCAGCTGAGCTTTGCCCTCCCAGTCCTAGTCCCAGTGCTGGGTGTTGGTGGGGCCACCAGAGCCGTGCTGGCCATCCCAGCCCCCGGCAATGGCTGCGCAATCCCATTATCCAAGTCCAACATGCTTGGAGCATCCTAAATGCCTTCTGCGGATGGCACACAAGGGGGAACTGAATGACGTTCACTCTCTCTGAATTGTGTTGGCACTGCAGTACCAGGTGCAGTTCAAACACAAAGGGTTAGTTTTCAACACACATTTCAGCAGGTAAGACCTTACTTATAAACACAGAATAAATCATTTGCTCATAGGCAAAAATGGATTTAAGCAAAACAGCACTAATTTCCCTGGCATGTGTGGCTACTGGGGGAGCAAGAAGTTGCATGCAGCATCTCGCAGGCTGCGTAACTCAGATCCCCAACTGCCTGACACATGTCTGTCCTCCCTCTAAGATGACCAGGAGAGTGACAGGTACCAAAGTACCACTCACAAGAACCAGCAGTGCCCTAGATGAGCAGGTAACCAACAGCTAGGTGACAGATGGCCAGCAATACAGGGGAGCACTGCCCTCTGCGCAATGCACATCTGAGCTCTGCTAACTCTGCTTCGTGCCTCAAAGAGGCAAGCGGAGCTCGTCCTCACTTGCCACCGCTGCCTGTAGGGTTTGCAGCATTACAACACTTAACTGAGATTCAGCACATCCAGGCGTGAGTCTTTCCTTTGTGTAAGAGGACTCAGATCCACACATCCTACCCCAATCACCAGGTGACAGCCTAGTACTGACACCATGCCCATATGGGTGCACGCCTGTGTGCCGTAACACAGCCAGGAGTGAAGGTGGGAGCCTGCACTTGAGTCCTTTGCTGAAAAGCCAAAGAGCTTCAGTACTAATTGGGCCAGAGAGAGAGGAGAAAAGAGTATGCTTTAAGCGAGAGGGACCACAACTCTTCAGATTATTATTGAGAGCTTTCCTCTGAGAGCAAGAGTCTTTGGTCCCAGTGCATGCTCCTAGAAAGTGATCTGTTTCACATTGCATAGATTTTACATGGATAAAATACAGAATGATCTGGGACTGGAACTTGGGACTCCCTCTTTTAAAGTAAACGCCATAACCACACAGCTGGTTATGGTCTCCTTCCCTCCCTCTGGCCCAAATCATTGCTGAGCCTCTCCTGTGCTGCGGCACATCTCCTACAGGGAGGCTGGAAAACGCAGCCACTGGCAATATGGACACATGCAGGGAGATGAAAGGAGGA
The DNA here is from genome assembly GCF_000699245.1 of Pterocles gutturalis. Lineage (NCBI taxonomy): Eukaryota > Metazoa > Chordata > Aves > Pterocliformes > Pteroclidae > Pterocles > Pterocles gutturalis. The sequence continues at coordinate 28,844 of NW_010145788.1, read as the reverse complement.
AGGACTCTTCCTTTCTGGCCAACCTTCCTAACACTGAGCCACAATACGGGATCAGAAAACATACAGTTTAAGACAGAACCTAAATGAAAGCAGAGGCTTCCACCACATTTCACACAATCTACTAGACATTCCCAATATTCTCAGACTCCTCTGCGAGAAGCAAATATATGAATATATTGTTTGAAGATCTTTATCAGGCTTAGGCATAAAGATAGGCAACGAGCTGTTCAGCCATTTCAAGACTAGGAAGCTGCTCTCTGTGCACTAAAGAGGATTGTGAGGTTTTTGGAAAGGCTATAAGAAGAAAACTGCCCATAAAAGATTATGAGACACAACCTGGGGGTTCAAATAAATGATGCTTTGTAGGACTGTAGTTTAGGATATACTTGACTACATTTAATGGCAGTGCCACTTAGGCATCCTGGTCCTTTTTCCACCTTCCCTTTTAGAGGCTGATACACCTCCCTGAGCACTCCTGAAACCTTGTTCAACTTACAAGGTCACTAAGTTTCGGCACTGAATCTCCACTGGCTTTGATGCCCTCCTATTATAAGCAACTGTACGTGGAATGAAAGACAAGCACACATTTCTTCAGAGGCATTTAACTTTTGGCTGTGTGACAGAGGATGAGAGATGTACCCAACCTCCCAACTTCTCGCCTGAACTCACGCTTTCTTCACGGCTGACATTTATCCTTCTGCCAAGTTAAATCAAAACCCTCTCTCACAACTATCCAGAAAACACCATTTACAAGCAGTCCAAGGCTCCCTAGCCCGTGCCAGCTCTTCATATGCCTCAGAGTGTTTGGTAGGCAGGAGGACGGCCCTTATGAAACATACTTGCTTCAGTTTACTGGACAAGAGCCTATTCTCATTTAGGAGTCAGGCGTAACACTCGTGAAGACAGAGGAATTATCCCTGTATACACTAACTCCAAGAGCGAAACACAGCCCCCTGTATTCATGCAAAATGGAAACCCTTTCTTTCACTTCTAGGAATCTACCGCCAGCTCCAAACTTGCACCATTCGTTGATTTAAATCACAATACTGTTGGGTAAAATTTGGCTCGTAATGTCCTGTACTAATTTAGGAGAAAAAGAGGGGCCTCGCTCATGAAATATTTCAGGTATAATCAGGAAATTGTGGTTACAGATGCAATCCAGGAGCATTTTGGGTTGGTAACCAAGGCAACACTTCTTGCTTCAAGACACACTTTTCTGTTGATAATCTATTGTAATGCCAGTAATTGCAGCTGACAAGGCTCTGTTTGTTGTGAGAGATAATTAGCACTTGAAATAAAGCAACAGATTTAAATAAATTGGGGGGAACTGAGTGGTATGACCTGATCGTTTTAGAAACAAACAAGAGCTTTGGGGCCCTACACACTGTGTGATGTTAGTGGTGGCCTCCACAGAGACTGAACAATACCAACATTTATTAGGTATTGTTTAATTGGGAATTACAGTCGCTTTTGTGATGAAAACAGTTTTTTTTCTTTCTCATCCAGGTTATATTTACATTATAAAACACTCTTTAAAAACAACCAAAACCACAAACCCCCTCTACCTACCTTACCAAACAAAACTACTGATGTTTTAATGTGCTTGTTCTTTTGCCTAGAACCTGATTTGTTTAAAACCAAATGTTTTAAAATAAGTGTTTTGGACAATTGCACAGTTTAAAGGACCCAGGATGACTCTACCCAAGGGTGTGGAGGGAGCATTGTTCATTCAGCAGGTACCAGATGTGTCCCTGGGGTCAGCAGGCATGAATATGGCTTTAATTCACTCCCTGTTTATGCAAGCCCTGGTTTTCATGGCTTGGCTTGTTAACACAGCCCCATAGCTGATGTTTGTGTTTGTGGTAGGTGGTGTTGTATCCAGATCTAGACAGGCAAACTAGGGCTGCTACCTGATGTCACACGGGATCCCATAACCTGCAGAAGGCGTATTAGCTGGAGGGGAGAGGCAGGGGTCAGAAGCCACAGCAATTCCCTTAGGCTTCACTAATAAAGCCAGACTCGATACTATAGTGAAACACAACTACTTGTCTCAGTGGATAGCAAGAAGAAGAATACAATCCTCCTGAAACTTTTGTGCCAGGGGAAATTGAAGTATTTTACATAAACTTGTAGCTGTTGAAATGAAGATGCTGCTCGGATGGAGTGACACAACCGCATGGCTGCATGCAGCCCAAACTAACCTACTTGACTGATTCCCTTTCCACAGTGCCCGAGCATCGTTTTTGCAGTTGAAGAGAAAATGAGATTAGCTTGTTTACAAGAGGAATGGAGGCTCAGGCTACACAGCTTTGTCTAGGCCCACATGCAAACACATGGCCGATCAATGAACTGAGCCCACGTCGCACAAGGTCAACAGTAGCAGCCCAAGCCACAGGCCACATTTCTTCCCTGAAAGCCAGGCTGGTTTGGGCTGGAATGGTTCAGCTTCTTCACAGAATCTCACCAAACCTGTGAAACCTCCTGGTCAGGAAACTATATCATGTCCAGTGTCAAAACAGAGACTGTCATGTAAATGCATTCATCTCAAGGCTGGCCAGAAGGTAAAATCAGTACCCTCTCAAGCTTTGCTGGTAAGACACTAAATGACTAACTATGGCTAGTAATATTGTTTCTTTCTTTAATACTTCATCACAAAGACAACATCTCTGTTATCCTCAAGATAATAGCCACATATTTCTCCGGCAAACATTAATCAACAGTTCACATAGGATCGTACATTCATTATACATTACTGTCACAGCCCACGTAAGGCAGGTTAGTTGTATTGTCAGGAGTCCAAGATTGCACTAGTACTTTCATTCTACAAGTGAGATCAGTGGTTAAAGATACCAGAATTTAATTTTCTGCTGTTTGCTGACCTCTGCTGAAGTTACAAAGGTGGCTAGCAGAGGAGACCAGACCAAAGCCCAAGTGTGTTCATGCTTCCAAGGCCAGTGGTCAGGCTCTCCCCTGCCAGCTCCCACATGCCCTGTTTTCCATACAAGTTCTCCAGAAGCAATCAAAGAAAGGTGGTGCATTAGAACTACCAGCTCATGGATTACAGTCACCTTCTTTCTTTAGTTATCAGCAATTTACTTCCACCAGACAACGTTTCTGCTTTCTAAATGCTTTGAAACACACAAAAATGTTGCATTTATAAGTTATTTAAAAAGCAACAACAAAAAATGATCTGCATTAATTCCCCAGGAATTAAAAATTGCTTACAATTTGTAGCGTATGCAGGATCTTACCACAAATCCCATCCCAGCCCCAGTTCTAAGTAGCTTATAAAAATGCTCTGTTTATTTTCTAAAACAATCTGCATAAAAGGATTAAGCTTATTTATTGTAAAAATTAACGTCTTGCCAAAACAGTAATGACTATATCATCGAGGAATGTTCTTCCCCTGAATGCCTCCCTTGGCAGTGCTGTGCAAGGAGACCCGCATTTATAGTCTCCTAGAATAAAGTTAATGCTCATAAGACTCTACTCTTGTACGCCTACAGCTAAATCATGGTATCTAGCAGATGGTGTATGTGTGTTTCCTAATGCAATGTCTTGTATGTGTGTAGTTGTCATAATTAAATAATAACTCGCTACACCGGCTCATGTAACAGGAGAGTCACAGCCATATTTCCCATCAGAGTGAAGCCGTCAAACCCAACTTGTGGGTAGATGAAGTAGGCTATAAGGAAACCAATACCCAAAGCACCCCATCACCTCCTCCCAGGAATAAAATGAGTTCTTCTGTATGCAGCTAGCCCTTTTAAAAAAAGCAAATTAAAACATCTTGGTCCAAAAACTGTCAGATACTAGGGCCCCAACACATCTCTGAGGTTAAGTAATCTATTCTCATCCCTGAGATTAAGTAATCTGATTTTGTGGGAAAGGAGTCTGGCCTTATATATTTGGGATTTTCCTTGCTTTTTCAGGGTCACCGTCATGATGGAGGAATTACAGACATCTGCAGAAGAAGTGCCTGTGAGACAAGGCAATTTACAGCTATCATCTTCTTAAGATAAATGCAACAACTGCTTTTTATATTCCTTTATGGATGGAAGACAGAATGATAGGTCTCTGCAGATATTCATTCTTTCCTTCACTTAGGGAGAGAACTAAGTTGTTGATTACGCCCAGCAAGAAACATCTCTGTTCAAACTGGGGACAAATGTAACTTATTTTAAGGGATACGAGTTTAACAATTCCAGTATTATCCTTCACTTTGCTGTAAAAAAATCCTTTTCCTAAGGATACTATAAATGCCTTGAAAAGATGAAAGGCATTTAGCCTTTATTTCATACTAAAAATTAGAATGTGAAATCAAAAAAAAGCATCTTTCAAATTTAAGTGCACAAGTTAAACAGGAGGTAGTGGGAGATATTTACCTCTTTTGTGTGAAAAAATACAAGGAAGCTTTGGCTCCCGCTCTCCTTTGGCCAGGCAGCGCTCTGCCCATGGATCTGCCTCCTCCTCCTCTGGCCCCAGCAGGTCTCACCTCCCCATTACCTGGTTGTTTCTTGGGAGCCTGGGGAAGCAGTAAGCAACACCTCCCCGCAGCTTTCTCTTCTGTAAGGTGGCACAGCAATAGCTGATCATCTGCAGCTTCAGAGAACTGAAAATGAAAACCAGCGGTCAGTTCTAAACTTTGCAAAGGGCCTCGACCTCTTGGCAAACAAATTACTCCTCCTCTATCTTCAGGGTGCTAATATCCTTTTTTTTGTCTTGAAAAATGGAAGACATAATTGTCCTGAACATATGAATTACTATCTCGTTATTTTTATTACATACAGTAATCATTTTGCTTCACGTGTGTGAGAAAAAAAGAAAAATCCCACCTTTAAATTTCACATCATATGCTCTAATTAAAAGTCAAGGCGAGCTATTGCCACAGGAAGCTCATAAAGACAACAAACTCATTTTTAAATTTTTTTCCTGAAGTTTATATTATAATAAATATTCATGGCATACTCCCTTCACAGTGTAACTGCTAGAGAACACACTGTAATCTGTTTAAGAAGAACATGAATCAGACTGATAAAAATAATTGTCTGGATTTTTCTTTTATTTTTTTTAATGTTTTAAATAAAGCTCTCAAAAGTTCCTGTGGTAATGAAGAGCTTTGTTGTTATGACAACTGCTTATTCCTTTTCCTTTGAAGAAGTCTGCAATTTGATAGGCAAAACATCAGGAATAATTAAAACAAATGGTAAGTGATGAAAAAAACATCTGCTAGGAAAAATCCCCACCTGAAATCTTAACAATATCATCTCGCTTGTGAAGTGACAAACTTCAGATGGAGTGTCTGCATGTCAGCTAGCTCAGGGGCGCTCAGCAGCTGCCCAGGATTCGGGTAACCCCACATCAGAAACCCCATCTCTTCATAAGGCGCATGTATATATTATTCAAGCAACTCTTCCTCTCCAACGTATATCGTTATCAAAGAAGGGTCCTTTCAGAAGTTAATTCTGCTTCTTCTAATAATTTATTCTGCTCCTCCATTGTAAAGCAGCAATCATTTAAAACATGGCCTCCAAGCGTTTGGCAAACCATGCTAGTGTCTCCTGCGACACGTTGTCCCCTTGTTGCAGGACAGGGACTGGGGAATGGTGAGCTCTGGGCAAACTGGCATCAACTAATAGGTTTTGGCAACCAGCAGGGCTTCCCTTTAAAAGGGAAGGTGGACGTTGCCAAGGAGTCCTCTAGTGAAGATAGAGCAATAAATCCCCAGAGCACTGACCAGCGAAGCACCAAGGGTCTTCATGGCTTCGATGCACCTTCATGTGAGCAGCTGGGGCTGTCCACAGCTGAGAGCATAAGCAGACAGCTTTGGTGCTGACAACCACACACACGCAATGGATCTTGAGATGCAGCAATCAAAAGTATTTCTGCTGTCTGGGGCTAATGTTAGATACAAGGGGGAAGCACACCATCGACAACTACTAAAAGTTTGGGAAAGTTTTCCCCAAAGCAATTTTTTCCCTCATTGTTAATCTCATGGGCTGTCCTTCCCAGGAGACGCATGACTGTCAGATTTTAGTCATTTTTTATGTCTAATAATTAGTCTGCTCCACTTTACAAACTACAAGACTTAACCTCATAGATGTAATAAGACAGAAGGGATACAAATGCACGTTCCTGGCTCAATAATGCTAATAAACTCAGTGTTTGGCAATAAGCTATGATGATACACACTGCTCGGAGGCTGGAATCGGGAGTTTTTCTGCTGTGCGTCTGACTTCATGAGAAATAGGATGCTTTGCAATAATTTCTGTAGCTTTACATGCCAGCTTGTACTGCCAGGCACACCATGGTCTCATTTTGCCGTTCTTTGTGGCACACTCTGCTTTCCATTGCTCCATCCTCTTGGAAATAATCCAGCGCTCTTAAGTAGCAGAATTTTAACTGCTGTCTTGCTTTGCCACCAACATTTAAGAACCTGCATTTTTCATGAAGTCTCTTCTTGATACCTCTGTGCTCCTCATTCATTCAGCCAAGATACTCCTACCAAAAGTGAGGATTTCAATATCCCTATTGAGAAGGTGTGGTCCCTGCCTGCTGCCCTTTTCTATACAGAGAGATTTCAGACATCTGAGAGAAGACAATCTTGCTAATAAGATGTCAGGTTTTGGAATTGAAAGCAGTAGTTAGGTGCTGCAACTATACATTTTTTCTGGAGCTGCTCTAAGAGTCTATGATAGCTTAAGAAAACAGAAGGACCCCGCCTGAATTTAATTTTCCTTTTCCCCCCAACTGGCTGGGTTCCCACGTTAACAACATCTGAATTGCCAGGCTGGGCACTAGGTGGTGCTAGGACAGTGGTTTGTCAGGAAATTTAGAAGGAAAATTCTGAGTGGAAGAGCACAGTAGGTTGTAAATGGTTACTTGCTAATAAAACATTTGCTCTGGTACAGCTAATCCATTACTATCTGTCTTTGTTAGACTAACCCACATGCCTGGACACCATTAGCTGGCAGCAGGAACACCTAATGCTGCCTTTTGCCAACCTTACTTCCCATACATCCATAAGCTGTCAGAGGTATAATGCTCCTTTCACCAATCTGTCACTCTTCCCCTCCCTCTCCCATCCCCTCCTGGGAGGACACCAGCCTGGCTGCCTCCTGAAAGCAGAGAGAAAGATGCTCGAGAGGTTTTGCTGAGCTAGCCCTGCTGCTCAGGAGGCAAGTGAACAGGACTGCTGGGTGGTCACTCTGCACCTTCTGCCTCATGCCATGCCTGTAAGAGCTGTTTGCGTCATTGTGCACCCGGCCAAGGTCAGGGAGCTGATTTGGCTTCAAAACTACCATTTCCCACCACATCTCAAGGCTGTTTTTCAGCTGGATTGGGTCGCTCATCTACTGCATCGCCGACAGGATCATGCCAATGCAGGGTGTGGAGTCAGCCCTGCTTGCTGTCACTGACCAAAAACTTGCAGCCCAAGTTGCTGCGGCCAGCTCTCCTGGTAATGAAGGGACCAGAAATGGCAAGCTTTGATAGAGGGCTGTCTGCTGGGAGCAGGCAGGAGGACCGAGCTTGGCTTCCTGCTCTCCTGAGCAACCCCTTGCTGCAGGGGTGTAAGGCTCAGCGTCCCACGAACCACCTGCACCCCCAGGAGCCGTGGTTCCCTCATAGACTTCCTGCGACTCCATTAAGGGCGTATGGTGCTCCGAAGGTCACAGCAGCTGCCACACACCACAGATGGCAACAGTGTGCGAAGAAACCCGACGAAGCCACATTCAGGAGCGCTGCAGCACTCTGTGCTCCCAGACCTGCGAGCGAAGCTGGTGACAAGAGGAATGAGTAATGCTTAGAAACCAATTAGTGGGAAAGGCTTGCTTTCTCTGATCTCGTTTTGACACACAACTAAAGTGTTTCTGCTCACTTAAGGGGTGCTACACAAGTGAGAGCCCTCTCATCATGCCCCCCTCCCCCAGCCTCCAGGCAAACTGCACCCTCATATTTACAGACAGCAAATGAGATTAATTCCCTGGGGGAGGTCAGGTGCAAACTGGACATAGCTTGGCCTTTAAATAAATATATTCAGGTAAAAAGAAGAGTTTGAAAAAATAAATCCTGTAGTCTTATGATGGGGTATACCTAAGGATTGGCTAAAACTAAAAAACTCAAGGGCTAATTAATTTTCCATGCATACAGTTACTTCCTAACTACAACAATTAGGTTGCCTCTGCCTCAGCCTAAATCCTTTGACGCAAAATATTAGGAATAACAAAGTAGAGGGTCCCCAGAGATCCTGTACTTGGTGCTTTCTATTGTCAGAGAGCACTACCTGGAAAATCAGGACCAGTTTAAAGCAAATTAAAAACCAAACCAGACCAAAAACTTAAAGAAGAAAATGCAATTTCAGAATAACTAACAGCATAGGGCAAGT
>NW_010145788.1:0-20439 GCF_000699245.1 Pterocles gutturalis | reverse complement strand
GGTTCACTGAACCTAGAGATGATACCTGGCTTAACCATATACAAGGCCATTCCCAGACACAAGAAATTCCTTACAATATACATACAAGGAATTGGTTATTTTCCTCTTTTTTTTTTTTTTTTTTTTTTAGATTGACAAAGCATCACTTCATGGCAACCAGAAAAGTTTGTGTAAGAATGCTTCAATTTCAATACTTATCTGGAATGAAATATCTAGTCTGAAGCAGTCAAACAAAGATCTGAAACCACACGCCTAGGTAAGTGTCCAAGGGGTGTAAGCAGAAGACTGCCCTGGACAGTTTTGCTTTTGAGTCCAAATTTTTCCTCAAAACATTTTCTCAGTCACTGGCAGATGTCTTGGGACAGAGTGGAAGGAGGTCTGAAACCTCAGAATTGCAGAGAAGAATAAACACACTCTCACCCAGGAAGCGCACATAATAAATTTAGTGTTTTGACCTTTGGGTGCTTGTGTTATGCACAACAGAACAACTACCACATCCTCATTCCTCAGTCACTTGCAGCAAGACAAACAACCTTCAGTGAATAGAGCAGGAACTGGGATGTTGCAGCAGGGTGCATCCATCCTGTCCCAGTTAACCAGTAACTGAGTAAATGGTATGTATTTGTAATAGCTTCCTCAGATGGAAAAACTATTGAGATCCAGGTGTGCTGTCCCCCAGCCAGCACGCTGTACGCAGAAAGACCTTGATCACCTGGAATTGAAGCCCGGGAAGTTGTGAGAAACACACAGAAGATTCAGCTAACAAAAAAAGGTCGCCTCTCCTTGACAAATCACACAGCGTCCTTTGCACTCATGCTTGCGGCACAAAAGAGGGCCTTCATTTTTTCTTATATCCTAGATTAAACAGAGTAGGAATGTATTCTTAATAGCAAAGATGACCATTTGCACATGGGAAAATTCAAACGAGCTATCATGATTTATATCTGTCTTCATCAGTCAAATTAGCTTTCATGGATAGACAAGCCTGTGATGGAGCCAGGGATAGTATCACATCAAATAGTTTTACAAAGTCATTAATTACTAAAGGTCAGAACAATATTACATAAATCTTAAAATGTCCTTTAATGGAATACCCTCTGTTTTGCCTATTACAGCCAGACTGTGAGCAGCTTTCTTGCAGTATTTGCTGCCTTTCCCTGCTCCACTCTTGCTGTGTATTCAGGGATCTTTCAAGACAATAGTTAATACACATTTTAAAAGAATTTAAAGAAAAAGAAAGCAACAGTAACTTGGTGGCTATTTTATTATCTAAATGACTAGTTTCAGATGACCATCTTGTTAATGCACATTATAAAATATATTGTCCCTGCTTGGTGGATGTAAAACAAACACAGAGATTTGTGGGTTCTAGCAGTTGCTGCTTGCTCAGTAATGCTCGTGTATCTTGTTACAAATATAAAATGTAGATTTTTTTCGATATATAAATATTTCCAGCTTGGCAAAGTGATTAAAGACAGAGGATATGCATCTTCAACTATCCAAAGGTATAAAAATGTAAAAAGGAAAATATTAGCAATAATTCACAAGCGGATGGGTCAGAAGACTTAGATGTAATTATGGTTTTTAGCCTTTGAAAAAAACAAAAATATGGCTAGTCTGACAAGAACAGGTCACTTGTGACTTCAGGAACACGTATTAAGGGCCCTGTCCCAGTGAACCTCTCCTGCTGTATGTGCACTCGCAGATGAAGGACATGAAGATGGCTGTGACCCACAGAGCAGGCTGCTGCTGCCCCCACTGCCCAGCCTAGTCCCACCAGCCAAGGAGCTCCGTACCGTGCTCCAGGAAACAACTACTTGTGAGACTACTACTTGCTGCATAGATGTACACATTCAGCAAACTAGTAAAAAGGCCTAAGTGCAGCAGAAGTGCTAGGGCCCACGATTGCTCTCCAGTGCCCTACAGGACACTGTGTTGCAAGACCTAATGAAGCCACTGGTGCTGGATGGAGGAAGACAAGTAACCCATGCATGATGCAGGGAAACAAAACACACACCCAGGAGCTGGATGCTGCTTCAGGCTGGGTGAAAGTGCTGCTGTGAGGTGTGCACTGCTGCATACCCCCTTAAATTAGGGCTAGAGAGAGAGAGAAGAAAGACAATTTCACAAAGCTTTAATAAGATTTGAAGTCCTTTTGGTAATAACCAGCGAAATCAATGCAACTGCAGATGGCACGAGCATCAGTGCAGAGGTGCTGAGCAAAACTTCAGGGTGTGACATGTGGATCCTAGACACAAAAACAAGTTACTGAAAACTGACTTGCTGACAATCCCCAGCGTGCTGTGTGCATTTACTGCAATGGGTGTGCTTGCAGCAGGTGACTGTGGCGCGAGCAGGGGGGAAATAGTGTCCATGAACAGCTCCTTGCAGTGTCGCTTTTAAATGCCTGCAATCTCTGCTTGTTCTATCGCTTCCCTTGCAGTGAATAAGTAACTGTGCTGTCATTCCACGCTCCCCAGGGATATTTATTAGACAACGACCAGTAAATCACCTTCATTATAGCAACCAAATGCAAAGCCTCAAACGATGCAAAGATCTTTCAAGTTTACCAGCAGTGCTTCCAGAGAAAGAGAAAGCAAGTGTGAATTTAGTTTTGTTCTTTGCATACTGTCATCCCTCAACATCCAAGGGCTTCAGCTTGCTGCAGCCGGACTGTTGAGGACCCCCACGGATTAACATGAAGCCAGGAGATGGTAAGAGATGATCAGACGGCAATCACAGAAGCAGACGCTTAAAGGATCTTTTCATTTCACCAGGTGACAGACCTGATATGCTAATTGAAACAATATCTGTGTCTGCTGGTGAGATTTCAAACCACTAAAGCTCTGTTTTTGACACAAGCATGATAAAAATAAAGTCCTCTTCAAAAGAGCAGTGGTGACCTCATTCAGACGTTCATTTTCATGAAAGGTAAATATGGGAGACAAAGTAACGATGTTAGCAGTTTGTTCCTGGGAAGTAAGGCAAGGGGAAAGAAAAATCATCACAGAGTTTGTCTTTCCACCAGGCTGCTTTCTTTTAGCAGCCTGAATAAGCAATTGGCTACTAGCCAGCTGCGGTGAATTTGTCCCATGTTTGCAAGATCAGTCAGTGAGCAAAGCTGTTTTCAGTTAATAAATATTTGATTTACAAGGTACAGTAAGTAATAAAAAGGGAAGGGAGTTTAGCTGCTGGGAGATTTGTTTAGCACTTTAGTGGGGATAACTAACAACCAGCTTTGGTTGTTTTTTCTCCTTCGCATGGCCAGTGGGCAACCAACTTTATCAGTCTTGCTGCATTACACCTTGTAGTGAGCAGAACTAACACACTGAGCAAGACAGAGGTGGACTGGGACATACATCGTGCCTTGACAGAAACACAGCTGAAGGGAACACTCTTAGATTCTCCTTTCTTCTTCTCTGTGAGTAACCTGTGATAAATATTGCATTTCTCAGTATCATTGGGAAAAATCAAAACTGTTTGATCCTTTCCATATGATATAGGTAGCTATATATGAGAGAGGGAAGGATATAGAGTAGCAGGTACAGAACAGCCAGCAGCATTTTATCAAAGGAGAAAAGACCCCAGAAGACACTAATCAGCTGACTACATAGTCCTGGGTATTTTGGATAGAGCTGGAAAACAAAGTGAGCACACACACAAAAATAATAGAATAAAGGCCTGTGTTTAAAAAAACCCAAACCAGCTATGATATAAAAAGCAGCATTTGTTTTACATTTTAATTTTTTCCTAGAATACTGAGCCTCAAGGTGGGGATGCAGCAATGTGGGCAAGGCAGGGAGCGGAGCACCAGGAGACCCCAAGTGCAAAGCTAGGCGCAGGCGAGCCCGTTCTGCATGCTGAAGGAGCCGACACGTCTGTTCTTGGTCTCCGGTGTGCAACAGACCTCCCGCGTGACCGTGGGCACATCATCTAGTCTTTCAGATCTCCAGTTCCCCGACTGGTAAAAAGACCAACTATCCTACCTACTGCTCAGGCACAGGGGGTTGTTTCATTCGGGGTCTGTAAAAGGGGTTGGAGTTGTATAGCAGTCTCTAAAGAAGAGCAGAATATTATTCTTAGAGTTGTGGCTGCTCATTGCAGACCAAGGGCTCCAACAGAAGAGTAACAGCCTCTTTCTAGAGGCTCAGAACAGCAGTAAGGATGTCCACACAGCCTCGCCAGAAATACTGTGCACACACAGAGCTATTGATTTCTACGATGCTGTCAGTAGTTACTTCCCAGTAACTACCAGTAAGATAGAACGAAGTGTTTACTCTGTCAAGGACAAACTAACTCTTCTGAGTTACAGCTCTTCAATCGATCCAGCTTTACAGTTTTATACTGCTTTGCGTTTGTCCCCAAAGTTATTCCAGGTGTTTGCCTAGTGACAGCACGAAGAAAGCCCTGTAGAGCCTGCAAGCAAGGGACAGACCACAGGCCTTACAGAGCAGACTCTGGAGAACCAGCCCCTTCCACACTCCTCCCGGCACAGAGAGCTCTCAGGCCGCAGCACCCGGAGAGGGCGGCAGAAGGCAACCCTGGATAACACCGCACCCACAGCCGCAGGGCAGATCCGGCCAGTTTCCCCGCTGGAGCCAGCGGCAAGCACTTGTACCAGTGGCTTTGGCATGGCTGGTGTCCTGCAGGGGCTCTGCCCTGAGGGGACAGCCTTGCTGGGCTCCGCTGTGAAGGCCAAAGCAGCTCTGTCAGTAGAGGAAAGGCCCTGCGGGGGGACCAGGCCCTGCCACAGTCACAGAGGAAAGTCCCTGTTCGCTCTTCTACCAGCACAAAAATGCTGTCTTTAAATTCTGTTCCAGACTTCAGAGAAACTTCATGCCAGGAGTTTCATCAAAGCATATGCTTCCGCAAAAGAGCTTTAATGTATCAATGTTTCCTGACAAAAAAAATAGTTTTTGCCAGAAATCCTGTCCAGCTCCCCTATTCAGTTATCTATCTCTAAAGACCCCAGTCCTCCATCTGCAAAACAAGGATAGAATTTTACCTTCCTTTTACGAAGCACATTAGGATCTATGGGGGAATGGCTGACGAAATAAAGAGCTATTAAAAACTGTTGTTTCCACAAACTGATCTGACAGCTGCCACACCAGTATGGGACAATAGTACTCATATAGGCCAAAGTAGTAATTTTGCCATGAATGGTCCTGTGTTACATTATTTAAAGATATCTAGTCATTCCCCTGGAACTGGAGTCCAAGGGTGATGCCAAGTGCTTTGGGGAAAGGAGGGATTGGGAAGAGAGTGTATTTCTTTCATACATGCTTTACTTTTTAATAGCTATTGGGATAGCTGTAAAACTAACCTGCAATAGTTGGACCACAAATGTTTATTGTAATAACAGCAACGTTATAAAACTGATCAGCCCCATCCTTCAGAAACAGGCTGTGCCTCTCTGTTTGTTTTTCTGCCAAGGAGGGACGTGTCCCAGAGGATCTCCCTTTGGGAACCCCTGTCTCAGCACGAAATGAGTAACACGATTTATGTAGACACTGCCAGCTTCTTTCCCTTCTCAGACAGAAAATGGCTTTATCTAGTCAGGTAATGTCACAATAAAGTAGGACAGTAGAAATTTCATCACTGAATGGTCTAAAAGAGACAGATCACCCAATCTATATTTTCACAGGATTTTAAAATAGCGTGCTGTGTTCAAATGACAGCAAGCGGTAAAGGAAGGTGAGGGGGAACCAAAAACCACAAAACCAAACAACTGAGGTTACACCACAGATTTCACAAGCCAAATATTTTCATGAGGGGCTCATGATAGCATTATCAAAGTTGGATAAACAGTGAGGGGACAATACAAAATGCTGATCAGATTTAGTGAATCTATCAGACTTGCTTTTGGTGAGCTTTTCAAAACAATTCTTGATTTATTGCATGTTTAACGAGGCAGGATTTGAGGGCAGAGGATAGGCTCTGACAGGGCTGACAACCCCCTGCTAACCATGTTCAATACGGTGCTCACACGTCCCCAGCACATCTGCACCCCTCCTACCTTTTCTCTCCTGCCCTCACCTCTGCTCCTGAGTCAGACCGGGACTGTGTCTATGTTTGCACATGCATAGATGGGGATTATTAGTAGCTAAGTTTTAAAGACAGAGAGTTTCATAGGAAAATTTAGGATACATAAGGGGGATTAGGAGGATGCTTTTATTTTCTAACCTAAAAATGTTCAGCAGTGTCACTAATACTCACCACTTGTGCCTAACATGGCACACTTCTCTCAGCTGCATTACTAAATAAAACAGTACTGTCTTTTTGATTTTTTCTTGTTTTTGCATACCTGAATAGAAGGGCTTAAAAAACAACCAACAGCCACAAAGTACATAACACTACTGTCACATTAATGTCCAGAAACTCCACTCAAGGTTTCAGCATAACAAGGTTTTTCAGTCTACAAAAAGCCTCAGCAGAGGTTGTTTTGTTTTAAGAAAAAGAACACCATGCATGATGCAGTTGGTTTGAGCCATTTTTGCTCTAAGGAAAGACCAATTAGTGTCTCAGAAAATAAGTTCATTCCAAAAAATTCAGACTTTTCTTGCAGCTCATATTGGTAACTCTGTGCCACACCATGAGTGCCAAAGAGGGATGGGAACACAGGAATTCGTGATGGGATTTAGTAAACAAAGAGAAAGGAGGTGTCTCACCAACTGCAGAGATTTTTACTTAATTTCAAAAGTGCAAGTGTTTACAAGCTCCCTTCTCTCAAAAGTAAAAGCAGATCTAAAAAAAAACCATGTAAGTCACTACTGTCTCAACTGATTTAGGCAGCTGTTGTTGCTCATGTTATCTTTGCTTCTCAACATTCATGAATAAATTCCTTCATCTTAAACCTTATAAACGTATAAGTTCATGAAAGAACCCATATGACTCCTTTTTTTTTTAGGAGATTGAATAAAATATTTATATCCCTCTGTGTCCTAAATATCAATTACTTCCTTCACCGACAAGGTACATATGTGATTAAAAATTTACCCTACTACAAAACATTATACAATTAACTCATACACTTCCAACCTTCTTTGTCAGACATATACTGTATACATCCACATTCGTCTCTTTTAAACCATGCACACCATCAATGCATCCTTTCAAATTTGACAGGTAAGTAAAAAATACAGCTATTATCAGACAACGCATCCACATGATCTCCTGACAGCTACAAGCATACACAGCAGTTACCACTGGAAGAAGTCACCATTTACTAAAGTGTGTTGGATACCGGTCTGATTTTCCTAGCTTACAAGACTCCTGAAATACTTTGGCTTCAGAATTAATTTTTAGAGAAATTTAGACAAACAGATACTGATAATTTTCAGCACAACCTACACAGTTATATTTAAGTTTTGTTTTTAAAAATTCTGTACAATTATGTTTGTATCTATTTTCTTTTTTCTTCTGCATTCAAAAAAAAGAGTATCCAGCAAAAAACCTTTAAAACTTTATCCCAGTAAAGCTTTCAATTTTTTCTCTTCTTCTGGAATAGGAAATTTGCTTTTGTCACTGTATTTTACATGGGAGATACAAGGAATTTAAAATTTTACTTAGAATTAAGTAACAGTTTTTAAATGCCTAGAGAAATACATCCTCTGCAGTAGTCTTACAATAACTTAGCCGTGAAAATCACTGGTATTAAAAAAAAAAAAAAAAAGCACAATAAATTACCTAGTTAAAAAAACCTACTTAAAAAAAATAAATCAAAAAATCCAACCAGGTAATCAATGCTCACAAAGCAGTAGCACTGCAAAGCTGTGGGGTTTTTTGTTTGTTTTTTGTTAGTTTTTTTTAACCCTACCTCATCCTCAAAATGTGTCATCTTAGTAAGTCTCCTGAATCTCTCTGAAAATTGACTTCAGTGATATGTTAACAATCAGACCACAGGAGCAGAGAAAGACTGAGAAAAGAATACGTGAAATATGTAGTGAAAAGCTGTTTATGAATACCAGATCCTATAGCAAAATACAACAGTTGACCAAAATTTGCTTTCTAGTAGCAAAATTTAAGTGGTACTTTTTGATTATTTTTTAAAATGAAATAGCTATAATACAATCAAACATCAAGTGGTCACAGTTAAATTAGCATAAACTAATGTAGATTTTCTTCAAATGTGCAAAACCCTCTGTACCAGCAGAAGTTACCTTTATACCTATGAGGAAAGGGAGCCTACTGCTTTAATATCAGACATGTTGAAAGAGCTACCCATTCTGGTTTTCAAAAAATCCTCCAACTTCATAAGAGAAAAGGTCATTTTCAAATACTTAGTGACCTCATTTGGCTAAGCAGTGCTTTCAGGAGAGCCCCCAGACTGCTTCTGCTGCCCTCTCAGATTTAATTTTTACAGCTAGTAAGGGCTTAGACCAACCTAAGAGGAACCACATGGTTCTCAAACAGGAAAGCAGAAAGAACGAGGAGAAAGAAGGAAAGTACTTTTTAGCAAAACTCCAAGTCTGTTTGTCCATCTGCATTCCTACAACCACACACAATAAATGTGTTATTTCACAGTTGTGAATCTGAAGTAGCCAGCTTTTCCAAGATGACAGGAAGGCATGTGCCTGACCTGTTGTATACTTCCCCCCACAATGGAGGAAATGAGCCTTAAAAAGTTTTTTGCATCGAGGATGAGGCTCTCTGTAGTATGACTATACCGATACCTGAGGTCCTACTGAAGTCAGGCAAAAGTAAAACTTCTCAAGTGCTTGTGTGAGGTTGAGCACATGCCTCTTCTATTCAATTCTGTAAGACTGCAGGATTGTCTCCACTTCCCTATTTCTGGCTTCCTACAGACTCTGCTAATATAAAATAGAAGGACTTCTCCTGTGGATAGTTTTTCTGACAAGCAGTAACAACATGACTTGATGATTTCCAAGAAGAATGCACAGTGGAGACTCTGCTAATATAAAATAGAAGGACTTCTCCTGTGGATAGTTTTTCTGACAAGCAGTAACAACATATGACTTGATGATTTCCAAGAAGAAAGCACAGTGGAAAATTGTATCTCTAAATTCATAAGTTTTGAACTTATTTTCATTCTCATTCTGTGAAAAATTCATTTGTGCTATTAAAAACTGCTGTGGCAGAAACCCAAAAATCCAAGCCAATTTCATAATGGAAGGCAATTAAGTTGATTGCTGAATGATGAACACCACATCTTCCTTCAATGGGGATACTGTTTTTGAGTAAGCAAACTGTTTTTCTCTTAATGAATTTAAAAGAATGCATCATAAATCTCTCTCTCAAAAGTTCAATGGAAAGCAAATGTTAATTGCAGAGTTCTTCTTGAAAGTCTCAGACATTTGAAGAGCTTATGTACTAACAATGGGGGCAGAAGAAAGCAAACTGACTCCTACTCAAAAATATTAGGATGAGAAAAAAAATACATTTACACATCCTGACCTGTATTTTTGCTTTCCAGATGTCTATTCATTTTCTGGAATGAATGTCTTCCACTGGAATCTGTAGGTTGACTTAAGAGTGGAATGAAAGAGTCACTATGAAAGAGACAGTTACTGTCCTGCATGTAATAAAATGGCAAAGTTTATTTCTCAAGTAGGGCAAGAAAAAAAGGTACAACAGAAGCTTATTGATTTATTCCCTTGGTCCAGAATATGTGAAGTATAGAGGTTAAGATCCTTTATTCTGAAAACCAAACCAACCATCAAAAATCGACTATACCAGTCTAGGAATTCATACTGAACACAAATAAAGAAATTTAGTGCTAGGCAAACCTTGAAAAGGCTTTAAGTAAGAGGAAAATACAGGGTTAAATCTGCAGTAGAGATCAGTTTTGAGGGTAAAGTCATGTAAGAGTCTGGGACAATAATAATAGTTTGCAGATTCCTGAACTTCACTATTTTTCTGCAGCAGTAAAGTAATGAATGACAAAATGCCAGACCTTACTATGGTACGATCATCAAAATCTAAACGTAGTTTTTTAGCTTCTATAAGCCATATACATTAGAGATAAAATGTATGAAATGGAAACAAAAAAACCCAACCAAACAAAAACCAACCAAAAACCAAAACACCAATAAACAGAGCCCTTAAGTCAATTTTAGGATTTTATGGTTGAAAAAAATCCCATAGGTCATGCAAGCCATACTGGGCCCACTCAGACCCTCACAAAAGACTTAAAGTCAAGCCAAGCAGCAAAATGAAAACAGATATTAAACCCTGAACAGGAGTCTACTGCAGTCATGATTCGCATGATCTAGAACGGTGTGCATCTATTCACCAGCAACTGAGATGAAATTCAAATCATACGAAATAATGTTACCAAAAGATATTAGCAGAAGAAAAATTTTAATTGCTAGGAATATGTGATATTTCTCTCTTGTTTCTCAGTATTCTTTCTTCATTGCTTCAAAAGGCACCAACAAGTTCCTGTGGTTAGACACTCCATCTGTTGTATTTGAACAATACACAGAGAGGTGGACCCCAAACATAATCTGAATCTTTGGACATACTAAGGAAATTAACAGAAACACTAGAAAAATTTAATACTCTCAGCAAGATGCTCCTCTCTTCAACTCTCTTGTGCACAGGTCAGGCTAAGATTTGACTAAAGATAATATGGAATTAAAAAAATATATTTTATATTTTCAGTGGGAAAACCCAACATTTTTGATGCTTTGTAGCATCAAGAGGCAGGAGAAGTTCTTTGAATTATAACTTTAGAAAGAGATTAAATAAGAAGTATTTTGTAAAACCATAAATGTGGAATGGAGTAGTTATGTTGAAAGTAGCAAACAGTGCAAGCTGTAGTAGTCACTGTTAGAAAGGCTATAATGTGCAGAAATACTGGATTATTAAACACAGCAGATTACTAGGAAGGTACTCCAACTCAGGAGTCCCAAAGCCAATGTGACGATACGATCATTTGTCATGCCAAACAATCTCAAAGTGTTTTGTGGGAAATGCTGGCTTGTAGTTTGCTGACAAATGGGGTCTGGGTGCTCAAGATTGTATTTCACCCAAACTTGATTTTCAGAGGGTGCTTGTGACTCTTGTAGATCACACCTCTGAAAGGGCAGCCAAAAGGGGCATTTTAACTGGAAGGTACCACTTGGAATCATAGAAGCAACCCTACACCTGTCTCAGTCTTTGCTTCCTCAGTCAGCTGGCTGCAGTGCATTTGGGGAAGATCAGCACCTTCAGCAGTTCTGCACACAACTCAGTCTTTGAGATCTGTCATTCAAGAAACATGCTTCAATTGTATTTATTCTAACCAGCTACAATCCCCTGCAAGCTGCAGCTCCCTCACCAAGTTTCTGTTTGAGCAGAGACTAGGTTAGGCAATCCAGGAAGCTCTTAAAAGACATGTACATTGCCAGATAATTACAAAAAATAATAAAAATTAATGTGGCTGCCTGGTATGACTCAGCAGTCAAATATTTTCATTCAGAGATATTTAGTATTAAAATTCAAACGGACTCAGGTGTCATTAGCTATTTATGAGGGAAAGAAACTCAATTAAGTGTGCTTGACTTGTTAACAATTCAAGTTACAAAGGAGCTTTTATTTCCTTTTAATTGTAAGCAAACAATATTATTAGTACTCAAGGCAGACAAAACAGCAGTATTATCATTATTCATTTACCATTATTACGAAAAAGTACAAGAAAAAGCAATAAAAACCCCCAACCTCAATCTCTTCCTCCACCCTTCAAGATATCCTTTCTAATCCTATAAAAGCATCTGTCTTTGATTTCAAGTGGAGTACCTGCTGTGCAGGATGCAATGCCAATCCAATTTGTGTGCAACAAAACCAAATGGGTTGAAATGAACTCTGCATTTTAAAGATGTTTTTGTTTAATCATTACCATCACTCCTCTTTAATGAATGCATTAATCAAGCAAAACTTCAAGCAAAAACGGAAAGGCTCATCTCAGGAAATGAAAAAACAAACAAAAAACCCCCCTATCTTCACGATATCCGCTACTGTCAAACACTGTTACACTTTCCTTTGGCAGAACTTCAAATGCATATTACTGTAGGTTGTTTGGAGACATTAGGCAGAAGCAGCAGCTCCCTCCAGAAAGAAGTGGAGGAGGAAACAGGTGAGCTGCCGTGTAGTCTCGGCTCTGCTACTGAGCTGATTAATGACCTGCTACACAGGATGCATAGCCCTGAGTTTTTATGAGTACCCGCTCAAATGTCCTAGGATTCCATTCTATTTTAAGGAAATAACAAGAACAGTCAATACTGCATTGTCAGCAACATGTAAAAAACATGTACATAACATTTATTCAGCCCTTTGAAATTAATTTGTTTCAAAGCTTGGTATCAGTAGTGCTGTCTGAAAGAGAAACTTGGTTTTAGATATTAGGGTATGTAAATGTTCACTTCCGACATAAATTCAGTCACACCCCTTATTTGCCTTATAATGTTTATCCAAATTTTTGAAGAAGGATTGAAGATGAATTTGCATGGGAAAATACCACCAAAGAACAGAAAGTGGGAGAACACTACAGCTTTTCCAGTCTGGCATTCCCAACATCTCCATCACCCAGGCAAAATTAAGAATCTGTTCAACTTTAGCCATCATTGTACACTGGAACAAGCCAGTTATCTTTTCACAAATAAAGTGGAGATAATTTGATATAATTTGCTCAGATGACAAATGCATTTTATAGAAATGTTTTTCCTTTATGAGTATTTTCCTTGTTGAAATTGTCATAGTCTTTTATCAAAATAGTGTTTAAAATCCATTACTTCTCTCACTTGATTTGTGAATCACATTTTTTCCAAATGTTTAAGGCATTCCTACTGGTCACTGCCACCAAGGTATCACATGCAAACCTGAGGAAAAGAGTTGCCAAGAGCTGTACCAAAGTTGCAGTGTTCCTTCAAACAGCTTTATTAGAGAGCTAGAGCCTTTCCAGGAGGAATTATCCAATAGCTCTCTATTAAAGGATCATAAAAATTTTAAAGACATTTTATGATTAGGCCAGTGACCTTTACTAGAATTTGTCCCATGGTTTCCACAAATTTATTCTCAACATGCAAACAAAAAACAGCACAGGAACAGTCATTGTTTAAATTAATTTGTAGTTTGAAACAAACAAAGGCAGTGTTTCCAGTATCAGATGGACTAAGAGGAATGTAGTAATATTACATAAAATTAGCATAAATTAATTTTTTTCTAAAAAAAGAAACAAAGTTTTTTATGTGATCTCTCAATCCCTGGAGGGTTCATATTATTTTTTCACACTTCTAAACAAAACTAGGGAGAAAAGTTGCTATACTGATGCACAGCAGACAGACATTTTGCTGTTCTGATGCTACTAACTAGATCAGCTAGAGCCATTTCTGGAGTTAGTAAGTGGGCAAGGGACAGCTGACTCCTCCGCACAATCATACAACAAGCAGTCATTAGACAGGGCAGGGCACGAAACATCTTCCATACTCTGATGTGAAGGTCTGAAATTAACTGATGTTGTTATTCTATACTATGACAACCACAGAACAGGTCTTTTTTTTATTCATTTGTTTTAAAATTCATCCCATTCAGAATTATTCTAGAAAAGCCCACTCAGTCAGAAAAATGGGGGACTCTTCTACCCTGATGAGCAGTGACTGAATCCGATAACCGCTAGATTCAGGAAAGGGAAGGAGACAGCTCCTCTCAGTCTCATTACAGACTCTAGATGAACCAAGGTACACATGAATTATGCATGAAGTAATTTGAAAAAGTTGTATAAAAAGTTTAAGTTGAGATTTGTAATTTTTTTAGAAAAAGCTGTCACCTCTAGCAATAACATATATTCACCACTTATTCCAGTGTTGTGTGTTCAAAATAATGGCTAATATTTTCCTTACTCTTTCTTCCAAATTCTCCATTTGAAAAGCAATTAAAAGATATCCCCAGATAGTCTTCTGAGAGAGACACAATCTCCTGATTTTAGTTGTTGATAGATAGGAAGCAACATCATATAGAGGGGAAGAAAAAGAAAAAGACGAGAGAAAGAAGTCATCCCAACCTTCTGTCAGGCACTTTACAGCATAATGAGCTATGATGAAAAACAAGTCAAACAGTGAGAAAACAAGAAAGCTTGGAAATTTGATCTTACTGACGGGATCAGGAGTAATTAATTACAAGCTATGTGACCACTGGATGTCCCCACTGTTCCTCAAATGCAGCACAGATACTATCTACCTGGCAGTTAGAAAACCAGCAGATCTGACACAGAGCTGGGAGTGTGCAAGGACATAGGTAGTGATGGTTCCCACAGTGATCAAATCCCTGATGCATGCAGACACAGACGCTCCCACGTGTGCAGGAGCAAACCGGAGAGCAGGTGAACAGCAGATCACACACGCTGAGAGAGAAACACTCTTTGAATACAGTTTCCACCAAGTTCACTTGGTGTCTACTCGGTGTTTAATAATGCAACACCGAGCGAGGATGGGTGACAGATCCTCAAAGGGAGCCAGGAAAGCAGAGTTACTTCTGAAGAGATGTGCAGGAAGCCTGGATTAGAGTATGGTGTGCAATGGGGCAAATGGAAAAGACCTTTGTGCCATAACAGGTGAGTGGAAAGGTGAGCAGGAGCAGGGATGCCAGCATCAGACCACTGAGCAGCTGCCAGTCAAAAGTATCCAAAAGAGCTGAAATAACAAGAGAACATCTGTAACACCACAGGGTGCACGTCATATCAAAGCTTTGAGGGCACTGGTGGGATGAAAGCTGGAGGAGGCACAGGAAAACAAAAACAAACCCCAAAATACACCAGGAAGACTGCTTCTACACATCCTTCTTTGAGGTCAGGTCATATGAAAGGTTTAAGTTCATATGAAGGTGTAGGAAGCAGAGCTGTTAGCATCAACTTATTTTTATTTCTTTTGCTATGTGACAAAAAGCCAGACCCAGTTCTGCTATCAAGGAAGGACCTAGTGCCTTGCTTACCATGATAAAAAAGGAAAGATATCATCCTATTTTTTAATGGATGGAATTTCCTACTAATAGTTTCAAAAGCAAATTTCAAATCAACCACGTGTCTGTTTTGCACATTTAGAAAGCTCAAGCTCATGACTTATTTCATGCTTATAATGAGAGGTTACACTACAAAAAGTACCAGATCCCTCCTCTGTCCCCCTCCCCTTTTATTAGCACAGCTCACTCATGTTAGATGTTGAACTACAAAGCTATAGGAAGGGCAACAGTTGCACATACAAAATAATATTTGAAGAGTTTGCACTCTGTGAAGGTGATTTGTGAGTTTACTCTCTCTCCTCCATCCTTTCTCTCCTTCCTACCACTTGTAGAAGCTTGATCAGGGAAGGGTCTGGGCCACAGCTGACTTCACCTTGGACTTCAAAAAGCAAGGCACAAAAAACATGCAAGAGCACAAGAACTATCAGAGAGATACAGAAAACAAATATAAACCGAAAACAAGCACCTAAATTGCACATTTCACTAGAACATGCTAAACTGCCAATTGAAATGTTTAGTCATTATTAGTATTGCAATTAGTTACATAAGCTATTGTCATGAACAGAAAAACAGAACCAAGGATACTCCTTCAGCCTGGATGGGTTTACCAGAAGGGTTTCATGTTTTGCTCTGTATTTTTCCCCTCACACACCATTAGAATGATAACTGGTCTGACACCATGGATATTCTTTTGTTAAGATTTCAGATGTTCACAAAACAGAGCTGTACTGAAAAGGCAGGGTTTTTTTAGGGGGAGAGCCCTGAGGGAGGGAAATACATGAATATATTTGAATAATAAATTAATTTGAAAATTTCATGGTTTGCAATTAAATTAATTAGGTACTCCGAATTACTGGCCAGTGACTCTTCAAGCTTGTTCTACTCAGCTTGAAGTGACGTATATACACAAACATGCCAGAAGCCCTAGACAGGTTTTGTTCCCTCCCCTGGATCTCATCTATACTTTCAGATCAGCAACTGACCATAATACATATGCTTTGTACAAAGAATAAAATGGATAAAGTGATTGGCTGAGATTTCACAACAGTAATAAAAAATTGTTACCTGTTAGGCTGACTTTTCGTAGTCAACACTCTCTTTTGCAGCATGTTGTCTGACAGAGAGAATTCATTGTGTATGTTTCAGCTTTCCAAAAACAAGAGTTACTATCATGACTTCTCATCCAAAGAGCTGAGATTGCTTAAAAATGTCAGGGATGCTTTATGACAGCTGTTCAAATTCTGAGCAGTTTCTTTATAGCTTTGGGCTCTAAAGGAGGATAAGTAACATATCTAATCCCAAGACCTGATTACTTTCCCAGGTTTAAAATGGAGACTGTGCACTCTCATTTTCAGACTCATGGGTAGAAAGCTAGTTCTCTGTCACCTCCACTCTCAAGACATTACACCTCCACTTGACTGCAAGCTGAAGTCAAGTAAGAGTGCTCTGCATTCTCCAGCACTCAGCTTTTTTTGCATCTTAATCAGGTGCCATAATTAGGAGTTAGCCATAATTAAGGCATATGTAAGTTTAGGAAAAAATAATAGGAAAAAAACCCCTCAAGAAACAGTTGAAATCCATTGACCCAAACGTTTCGGGGCCCAAAAATTCAAGATTCCATCCCCTCTCTTTGCCCTAGAGCCCAGAAAAGGAAGAGTTTAGCCTATATTCTTATGGCTGTGACAGTAAGAGAGATGCTTCAGGATCGGTTTGCTTCCTCCAATTTTAACATTATCGTGGTTTGAAAATTGTAAGGCCCACTATGGAGTTATTTAAATCTTTAGCCATGAGAGATACAATTAAGCCCCATTAGCACTTACAAAAAATTATCAGACTCATAGAAATTATACTTGGGTAAACAAAACAAAAAACCTATCAAGCCAGTGCTAGGGTCCTCCCAGTGTCTCCAGAGAAAAGGTTTTGCCCATGCACGCTGGAAGAAAATTGAATGGAGAAGTATTAAAAGGTGTCCACAGAAGGAAAAAAAAAAAAAGTCTCAAGCCAAGTTTGTTCATACCTTCGTTCTGTGGCATTTGTTCTTTATCAGACATTAATTTAGCAGAGAAAAATTTGGCCCAGAGTTGCTACAGTTATCCCTGATTAAGTTTCAGCTAATCTTGTGTGATACAAAATGCATGCATGAAATCGCTGTGTAGTCCAGCCTGAAACACTCATAATGCCTGGATAGAGCCCTTTAAGCATGATAAACTAGAACAAGACTATACAGTAAACACCGTCTTGCACCAGGGAGTCTCACAAATTCAGTTTTAATTTTTATAAACAGATTGCTTCTTGGGTTGTTATTATTAGTGTGAGCTGGACAGCTTGAATTAGAGAATAATTTATTCCCTGTGCATTTCTAATTACAGAAAAGAGGTTCACTCACTGACACACTTGTCCGTCTTGTTCTTTCCTGTCTTTCAGGCATGGCTGATTGCAGTTAAACAGACAGACCAGCACAAACTGCATGAGAAACACAACTCTGTCAAAAAAGGACTGAAGTGTTACCATTAATTATTCTGGACCATGTGCTCATTTACAACAGATCTAACATGAGAAATATTCTCAGAGGTGTCAAACAGCCTCAGTTTCATAGGTGCATGGGGGTAGCACTGACTAAATGTTTGAGTGACTGGTAGGATGTGACCTGCCAGAGACCCTTGAAGCTTGGGGATTTCATGTGCAATTTGTGTTTCAGCGTTCAATAGATAATTTAAATTGGGCCACTCTCTCTGAGCATTTCTGAAGGATCTACATGCCTGAGCCTGTGTCGGAACTGCACAAGTATCTCAAAAAAAGCATTTATGAGCATCTGCGCAAGTGATTATTTGGAACTCACTGCATTTTAAAAAGGCTTGACGAAAGTGAAAATATTGTTTTCTAAAGAATGTTGAAAGGTAGGCGTAAAAAAAAGAAAAAAATCACTGAGTACACAGGAAGATAGCTTGAAAATGCTAACTGGGGGAAAGAACAAAAACAAAATCACTATGATTTAGTTAACCCTTGCTACAATACGGTTTGTTATTTTAAATAACTGAACAGAGAGTAGTCCACTTTAGCCATTAATTGGATGAACAAACTTTGCAAAGGCAAGAGTCAATTGACTGGTAATTCACATTGGAACTGAAAAAAATGAAATAAGTTATACCCATCAACTATTCCAGACAGAACTACAAGAGTACCCTCTTTCTGGTCTTTTTTTTTTAAGTATAGGAAATATGTACTTTAGATGTGCCCTCACTGCCACTGTATTTAGTCTTTTTAACATCTACGCAATCTAACAGATGAGATGCTCATCCACTCTCACATATTCTCATAAACATGAATTTCCTACCGCCAAGCAAGAAGTAGCAATTGAAAGCTCTTCCATAATGAAGCAATAGCATTTTCAAATAGGTAATAATCACCTTCCTCCCCTCTTGGTACAGTTTGCTGCTCTCTCTGTTTTTGAAACTATTTGCTCATTTTTGCAAGACCTGCATAATTTCTGTACTTGGATGTCTGCAATGAAGTTGCTTCCTTAAAGTCACAGACATTCCCCAACTCTCCACAGAATATGCAAGGCACAACTTTTTGCTGCTTTAAGGTTTTACACAATATTCTCACCATTAAAGCTTAGTTTACAAACAACTTAAGCTTAAAGAGTGTTTCCACTAAATGACAGCTCTTTACAAACAGTGACAAAGGTTGTTAAGGGGGTTATAATCAGTCAGCATGATATTAAATTCTTTCAGGTTTTTCACCTGAATATTTTTAAAAGGAACAATTTCATGACAATAGGAAAACTCTACGAGCCAAGGTAAAGAATTCAGAATTTCATCTAACACTGGATTTGCTTTCAAGCAGCATCCTTTTGCAACCTTTGGTTTACTATTCAACATCTGTTTTGAATTTATGATTTTGCTTGGTATCAAAGATTGCCTCTTTCTGCCAGCTAAATAGACAGTATCTTCATATCCTATTCATTGACCACCCAAAAAACAATAGCTGAGATAACTTGCTGTGCCTTTTTATTAAGTGCTACTATAACTACTATCCCCAGCCTCAGTAGTGATCTTGCTTCTGAACTTCCCATGACATGACAATGAAAGCATTCAGGATCTGGTTTCAAAAGACGCTTTTTATCAGGCTACAAAGCAGGTAGGACAAGTGTCAACTGCTTTAAGGGCTTTTTTGTTGGTCCCCCTCCCAGTGGCTGGGATTTTTTATTTGTTTGTTAAGTGTTTTGATTTCAAAACATTTATTCTGATCTGAAAGGAAAAAGAAAAAATATTTCAATAATAAAAGGAGTATCCAGAAAGTGTGTGACTACGTTCAGTCTCCATCCAGTCAGCACACTCTGTAGGTGTATAAGACTCAGTTTCACAACCGCTGTTCTAAACTAAGCTGTTCCAGATGTGATAGAGCAAGCACTTGTCCCATATTAACAGAAAAGAAGCCTAACCCTCAAAATCTAAAGTTAAGTTCTGCAGTCTTGTCTAGACATGTGATTTTTCTCAGAAGTGCATTATATAATTGGAATTAGCATATTTTGTTTCTCCACAAAATCCTGGTGTTTGGAAAGGTGGTGGACTGTCCCCCAGCCAAACTAGATATAACCTACTCCACATTTTTTTAATTTAATCTGTAAAAAACCACAACAACAAAACCACAACAACAAAACCCAAAACTGACAAACAATAAACCAGGAAAATATGTTGGTCATACAATATTTTAAAAATAGTTTCTGCTAATTTTCTGCTAATTTGAGAGTATATATCCCCCAACAAAATATGTAGATTATATCTACAATTTTCTAGTTTTAGGGTGCATTACCCAGTACTCTACAGAGATAAAGTATCTTCAAAACACTGAAAAAGTCACTGTCAGAGCAGTTCCTTTCAGTCTTATCACCACTGAGTATTAGAACTTGTTAATTAACTTTAAAGAGTCAGTACCAGTACCAGTAGACTGCATAAGGTTCAGATGTCAACCTTCTCTGCATCAAGGAAACCTATATTTATGCTTACAGAGACTGAAACTAAGCTAATTTACAGTGCTACACCAACAGAATATTATTTCTATAGTGAGACCAGGTTTCTGGAGACCAGGTAGATGGAAAGGAAAAAGGTCATTTTTATTCCATTCAGAACAGAGACATGATGATGAGACTTGTGAATTTTTGATTTATAATTTTTTTAAGATTAAATAAAAGCAGAATTTCAAAACATCCTCTGGAAAGTAGTTGTATTTGCCCTTGCCAAAGCAAATCTAGTACATGTTACAGCAGACAGACACCAAGCTGAAGTTTAAAATCTTTACTACCGCTCTGCAGCTCTGCTCTCGGGCCACAGGGAAGGCGTTCTCCTACCTCATCTTTCCAACTCAGAGTTCCCACAGAAGCTGAACAGGACTGATTTTCATATCAAGTGGGTCACACATCTCTTTCTTCCATCACTGGCAGAAAGCAAGCGACTCTAGAAAATTTCACAGAATCACAGAATGTTA
>NW_010145787.1:410-2047 GCF_000699245.1 Pterocles gutturalis | reverse complement strand
TGCAGCAGCCGTCGAGGCCTGAAAACATAAAACCAGAGAAAAGAAAGAAGAAGGGAAGGCGGGGACGGCCCATGCCGGGGAGGAGATGGGGGATGCTCTGGCTACGGGGCAGGAGAGGGAGGACGGGGTGGGATATGGAGGGAGGGGCGGAAATCAGGAGCCAAAGAAAAAGAACAAACTACGAGTCTAAAATGTGGTGCAAGCGCCCTACGCGGCTGTCCGCTAGCATGGCATAATGTCCGGAGCAGCCCAGAGAGGGAGTCACATCAGGTCTACACAGATTTGCCTTCCCATATATACAACCTCTACTGGAGTTAACAGCTGAAATTGAGATTTTTTTTTTTTTTTTTTTTTTGTGTCGGTTCCTCTGGCCTCGGTTGCCGTTTTATTTTAATGCTGGAGCCCGTCCTCCCCGCCTCGCCGGCGCCGGGCGCATGCAGCCCTTGCCTAGCTTGCCTTGGGGATCAAAAGGGTTTGGAGGTCTGCTTGAAGATGAAGCCTCTATGGGCCAGTGTCTTCATGATGTTGGCGATGTTCTTACAGTCATCTGCGGAGAGAGCACAGAGATGCTGGGTTAGAGCCACTATCCGAACGGGAGATGTTGGATCAAGCTCGAGTCCCACGCTGGGGCTGTGCCCGGAGCTGCACGGCCCCCCGTGTCCCCTTTTGGGGACGGGCACAGCCCCTGTATCATCACCAGTCCAGGCACTCTGTCCCAAGTGCCCTGCAGTGCTGTGGGACAAGTCTCTGGCTGGCCAGCCCAGCCTCCTCTTCCAGCACCCCTGTCCCTCAGTGGCACTGGCCAGCGAAGGGGCTGTCCCCGTGCAGGGATGGGGACAGCAGGGCACGGCCCCCCGTGTCCCCTTTTGGGGACGGGCACAGCCCCTGTATCATCACCAGTCCAGGCACTCTGTCCCAAGTGCCCTGCAGTGCTGTGGGACAAGTCTCTGGCTGGCCAGCCCAGCCTCCTCTTCCAGCACCCCTGTCCCTCAGTGGCACTGGCCAGCGAAGGGGCTGTCCCCGTGCAGGGATGGGGACAGCAGGTGATGTCGGAGCTGCCCTCCACCAGCCAAGAAGGGTCCTTTCCTTCCCCTCACCCTCCTCGGGCAGGGGCTGCATGCCACCTCGCTCTCTCTGCTTCCCATCACGGTTTGGGGTTGTCCCCATCCCCGCCAGAGCCAGCCCTTGGTGCTGCCCTGTGCCCATAGGATGACGAGTGGCTGGTGGCCAGACCCATGAGCTGTGGCCGTCCCCAGCACGGAGACGTGGTTGAAGCAGGTTCTGGGGGTCGGCTGGCAGCAGGGCGGCCACCGGAGCGAGTGGCAGTGGGAGGAGGGGAGGGGGAAGGATCTGGCTGGTGTTATTTACCTGGGACTAAACACAGGCACCGTTTGCTAAACTAGAAGCCGGGCTTAAATTGATTCCTGGTGTCTATATTTCATGTTGAAAATTGGCTTGTAAATCCATGTTTTGATCTATGAGGGCCGTCTCCTTAAGAAAAAGCAAGAGTAAATGTGTAATTTCTCCCTTGACAGCACACGGCACAGAGGCGATCCTTCTTCCCGCTCCCCTCCGTTTCGGGACAGCTCCACTCGTTCCGATTACCACTCTTTCTTCCTCGCCCCACGCCTTGATGT
>NW_010145787.1:0-381 GCF_000699245.1 Pterocles gutturalis | reverse complement strand
CCCGCCCATTTATCAAGCTGTTACCGTAAGGGTGACTTTGCCCACTTGTGTGTGGCAGCGGGGCCCGGCTGACACTGGGAGAGGGTGCCCTGGGAGGGGGGGCGCGGGCAGGGCCCCCCTCTCCTTGCTTTTTTTTTCCCGCCGCTGGATGGATGTTGTGGTGGAGGGAAGGCTGCATCATTACTGATGTGTAAATGATAAAGAAGCCTCCACATCCATCTCCCAACTGTAAATCCAGGGAGTGCTTTATAATCAAGCTACAGCGATAATAATGTGAAATTAGGTCTCTCTATCAACGGGAGGAGGCCTTTTAATCACGGCTTAAAGGGTGCAAACGCTGTTTATCATAATTGAACTGTATCCGGGCTAATTGTGGCCATA
>NW_010145786.1:31788-39567 GCF_000699245.1 Pterocles gutturalis | reverse complement strand
GGACTCGGGATGGGATCCAGCCTTTTCGCCGGCTTAAAGTGGATAATCTGGGCGCTCGGTTTAATCCGTAAAGTCACTTTCTCCGCGATTAGAGGGGTGGAAAGTCAGCCCCTGGAGCAGGAGGTGGTGTGCGGTGCCCCGGGACTCTCTAAAGCATCCTCACATCTTAACTCTGATTTTTCTTTAATTTTTTTTTTCATGCTCCAAGCTATCCAATTCCTGAGTTTGAAATTATTTTTGTCTTGCTTTGTCTGTGCCTTTGCCAGAAAGAAAAAATAATAATAATAATAATAATAATTACACTCTTGCTGACTTGTAATGAAAGAACGTTCCAGTCGGCTCTCGCATGTTTTCAATATTGGTGTTTTTTAAACCAAAAGGAGGAATGTTTTTCAGGCGCGACACACAGCTTTTCAACTGCTGGGCAGAAAACAGGCAATGTTTATTTTGCTCCTGCCTCGTAACTTTTTAAAGGATTGGCAAATGAGTAAACGTGATGGCTTTATGTAGCTTTTTTTTTTTTTCTTCCCCCTTTTACTGGCTTTCCCCAGATGATTTGCTGCGTCGATGTGTCGGAGGTTTCTGAGAAGGAGTAGCCGAGCCTGCGGCTGTAAAACTGTCAGCTCTGAAGGGGTGTTTACTCAGTGAGTTGTGTCTTTCACACATGCACCAGAAATACAATTTACTAACCCAAACACCAGGGTTGTCACTCCGCAGCCGCTGGGCACTGAGGAGTGACCTGGGAGCGCATACACTCGGATTCTCCGGGGGGATTTTTGTCGTTCGTGGCCCCGGCGTTTTCTCGGAACAAAGCAGGTAATCCTGTCGTGCTGGTCCTTAACGCCGAGCTGCGTGGAGCCGGGTTTGCGTTTCTGCTCATCTCCCACAGCTCTGGTGTTTTGACAGTTGCTATTTATGTGATGTACTGCCTGCCCGTGACTTCTCTAAGGAGGAAAAAGTGCTTTTGTAGTAGCAGTTGCTGACGGCAATGGCCCGCTCCTTCGCGTCGCTATATTCCAAAAATTCTCCTCTCGAGTAGTGGTGAACGTTTCGTGGCATGGTTTCTGAACGCTTTTCTGTTGAACTGGGTATTTTATGCCCTGATTACGACCAGCGTGCTTTTGTTCCACCAGGCTGAAACAGGCGGCGAGCGCCACTCGTGTGATTCAAATGCGGCGAAACCAAACTCCTGCCTTTTTTTTTTTTTAAGCAGTTATGAACCTGTCTTGTGGGGAGGGCTTGATAACAGAGCTCTGTTAAAAAGAAATAAACACGTTCTCATGTAATTCCCTCTCTAAAACAAGAGGGAAGCCTCTGACTGGCCTGGTCTCCATCGCAGAAAAGTCTGCAGGCTTGTGAAGCAGCTTGGAAATCCATGACTTGCTCAAAATTATTTGGTTATTTAAAGCTGGATTCATAGATAGAAATACTGAGATGGGATCTATGGGGTTACCGCCCAGCGTTGTGTTAAAAGTTTGTTGGGTTTTTTTCTCCTTGGAGGGGTAGGAAGTAAGATGGGACCAGCTCTAGTGGTGAGGGATTAGTAATTCACCCGAGGATGAGCCTGGTGGCTTTGTCGCTTGGATTTAATGCGATTTACACCCTTAAGCTGCCCCGAGCGCTTGTCAACAGCAGTACCCACGCCTGCAAGGTGAAGTGCAGGCAGGCCAGTGAGCTGCTCCTACCTTGGCAAACTCTGATACACCACAGAAAGCAGCTTGGAGTGGGTTTTGGGGTTGTTTTTCCCCATCTTGGTTGTGTTTTTGCACGCACTGGGGCTTCGTGGGACGCCAGGTCTACCTGCTGCCCTTTGCCCACCAGCCCTTGTGGATGCTGGCGAGCGGTGTTTGGACTGGGATTCCTGCGCGCTCCCTCTGCTGGCTTCCTGGCCAGCCACTGTTCCTAAACTTTGTGTTTTTTACCCCAAGACTAAAGGGGAAAAAACCGCGTCAGGAGAGGCCTGACTCTGCGAAGGGGGGCAAATCCCAGCAGCGCTTTCATTATCTCAAGGTGTGCTGGAAGCCTATAAACTGAGGCTGGTGCTTACTTTGGCTCGCTGGCGTGCCAGAGGAATAAGGCAGCTGTGCTCCGACTTCAGGTGATGTCACTTGAGGATTTTTAACTGTCAGAGCTTAAAAATACACTGGCTTGTTTTAAAGACTGCTTCTGCAGATGTGGAAATTGTGAAGCAAGGCAATTGATTCGCTCGCGTGAGCGCACAGCCCTCCGGCTCTTCGTCATCTCATAAATCCTCCTCTGCGTATCCCCCAGCAGACCCGCTTAACGAAGTCCTCGCTCGTAGCAAGACTGCTGAAATTAATTTGGTGGCTGCTTGAGATAAGACGCTACTATTAAGCGTAAGGCCAGCAAAAGCTTCAGCTGCAGCGCCAAAAAACTTGACTGGGAAGCATGTGATGATTAAATCATTTTGGGAATAAAGCTGTTTTCTTAGAGCGGTGCCTGCTGCGGGCATGTGGGCAGCTAGCTGCGCGGTGCGGTCGAGGAGCGCCTTCTCTCCACGTGGTTGTTAGCGGTGTCGATGCGACCGAACGCGTAGAGGACAAACCGCTTTGATTTCACCTTCCCTGAGGAGCAGGGGGCCGCACGTATGCAAAGCGCCACGAAAACGCGTTTTTTGTTTCGTGGAATTCATTTGGCTTGGCTCGGCTCCCACCGCTGCCCTTGTGTCTGGGTGACAGCTGCGAATTCTGTCGCTGGTGGTTCCAGCAAGGCTTGGAAACGTTTGGTGTAGCACTGGGAGCCCTGCGACTGCGTGAGTCGTCGCCCCCAAACCCGGTGAGATGTGGTATTTCAGATAACGCTTTATATGGAACCGCTTGAATTGACGCAGCTCCCAAACCCGCCTGCCGCCTTTTGTTAGGCAGCGTCTAATTTGTATGAATTAATTGATACTGTAAACTTGACCTTGAGAGGTGGAGTCAGGTTTTTGTCTGCTGCTTTGCTTACGATCTGTTGACTAGCGGGTGGTTCTGCTTCACGGTGATTCCCCACTTGCTTTTTCTCTCCGTTTTCTGGGGTTTTTTTCAGTGTTCCAGAGGGCTGGGGAGCTTCCGAGCCAATTCCTGCCTGCAGCTGGGGTGCGACTGATCAAGAATGCTGCCCTACGGAGCTTAAAAACTTGTTACAGATTTAAAACCTTGTGTCAGGTGGAATTGGTTGACTTTCCTCTTTAAATGGTAATTTCCAGCTTGTCTTGCGCTCTTAAAGTTGCTACATGGGGACCAAATAATGTTCTCCGTAAGGTGTTTTTTTTTTGCTGTTTTGATCTAGTTTGTTCACAGGTGAGCTGGTACGAGGCCTGTTCTCCAGGCACGTTCCTTTCCCTGTGGCTTACCGCTCTCCTGGTGGCCTCCTGGAGCGAGCCCTGCTGTTGTGTGTCCCCTTCTCCCGCATCGTTTGCTCTGGGATGGTGTTTGTCCTTGGCAAATTTAGCAAGAAACCTCTTTGCTGGATTACTTTAGTGAACAAGAGGTCTCCAGCTACCCAAGAATTGTTAGAGTAGATCATCTCCTCTGTGTGTGTGTGTGTACATTTAATTTTTTTTCTTTTCCCCTCAGCTGAGTGTTCTTCCAGTCATTTCCTTGGTAGATGGCTCAGTACAACTTCCAGGGCTGAGCGTGTGACTGTTTTCCCTGTATTTTCCCCAGCTCGCTTCTCCCTTTCCGGTGCAGATGATGATTCTCCAGCGGCGGTTATCACTTGAGGGGAAACTGCTTGCTCAGCCCTCCGAGGGATCGAGCCTTCTGCATCCACACCACCTGTCTTTCCCATTAAGCCCCTGCTTGCTCTTTCTACGCGAAAAATATCTTCTGTCTTTCAACAGGAGGGAAAATAATCATGCAAGGTGGGTTGTTTTCCCATTTCCCATACCTACGAGATGTCTTGGAGCTCTTCTAGCCAGGTGGGACTCTATTTTTTTTTTTTTTCCTCCCCCCTCCCGGCTTCTTGGGCGCAGTTTCACATTTCAGCTCCGAGGACTCGCTGCTGCAGGAGGTGGCAGGTACGTTCCTGCCTCTTCCCCGCTGTGGGAATCCAGCGGCAGAGCAGCCGCGGGGGGGGGAGTTCAGCTAACCCTCATAAACCCACAGCAAATTTAGTTTAAGGAAAAAAAAAAAAAAAAAAAAAAAAAAAAAAAAAAAACAAAACCCTCCAAACTTTCTGCTGGATCTTGCCCTGCAGTTACAGAGTTGCTAAATCTTCTACCTCGATGACTGGGGAGGCCTCTGGGGCTGGAGGGGTGTGTGTTTGGGGGGGGACCGGCCCCTTTTGGCAGCAGCCGGTTTTTAAATTGGCTTAGCTGTCTCATAAAACCGCGCTCTCAAAGCTGCGCCTGAGCCAAGAGCCGGGTGCCTTGCGGGAGCGAGGGGGTCTTGCCATTCCCCCCCCTCTGCTCCCCCACCAGAAATGCCCGATTAAACCAGTTCAGCTCACTAAAATGGTAGGGGAAAGAAAAAAAATATATAATCCCCTGAAACCCAGAGTGAGATAAGCTGGGTTGGAATATTTTCTTCCAGTTTGGCAGCTGGGGGCAGTGCCAAAAGCAGCGGGAGGGAGCGGGGGGAGCCGAGTGTGCCGGGGGAAGGAGACCATCCCCTTTGGCAGCGGCCGGCTTTAGTCTGGGCTTAGCTGTAAGGTGAAACCGCGCCCTCGGCCTCACCTGCCTGGCTGATCATGCCTTTGATTTATATACCCTGCGTTTTCCTGCAGAGTTTGGGGTTTTTTTTTTCTTCCCCCCCCTGCAGACTTCCAACCATTGTATCTGATAATGAACCAAGCGGTTGAGCCTTATTTGTTTAATTCAAAGACGAGTTGAATATTTCCTAACCTCGCAGTCGCACAGCGTCGGCCTGCCTCCCACACCTCGCTTTTCCTCGCAGTGAACCTGTAAAATGCCAAAGAATGCTGGACATGACGGGGGGAAAATGCTCGTGCTGCAAGCAGCCCCTCATTGGAAAATGGGCTTGGCGATGCGGCTGGGCACCGCTGCTTCACATTTTTGGGGCGTTCTGGAGGGGTTTTGTCTTTTTGGAGGTAGCTGAGGGTTGTGTTGCCTGCTCGGCGTACCCCACCAGCTCGCTCCACCTCGGCTGTGGGCTGCCAGCTCCGGTCAGAAGTGAGTTGTGAGGGTTTTCTCAGCTCCCCATTAATCCGGGGTGAAAAAAGGATGGTTTGTCAGTGTTTCTGTGATAGCTCTGCATCATCTGCTAAAGCACTGAAGGACAGACGGACGCTGGAGATATCTTTGCTCCTGGAGAGCGTCATCGTATTTTGTGTAGACACCTTGTGTTCGGGTTCTAGTCTTGTTCCTGCACCCTGGGGGTTTTCCTTTCCCAGTCCTCACTGAGTGAAATAAATGTGTCTGGTTAAAAGGCCTCACTCTAAGAATCTTAAAAGAAGTAGTGGGTTTCAGGAGGTGTCCCATCTGGGGAACTGCAGCAAGGAAAAAGGACAGTTAACGTGACTCCTCCTGAAACAAACTGAAGATGATTCTTCCAGGTTGAAATCCCCTTCTTGCTTCCAGATTGCTCCAGTCTAGGTTTTCCTGAGTGAAGTTCCCGTAATCAGGTGTCATTTTTGCAGTTTTTAATTTCCTTTTTTTTTTTTTTTTTTACATGGTCTTTGTGAAGAGATGATAGATCGGCCCAAATAAGGCTATGAGAAAGGCTGGCGATTGTTTTTTGTTTCAGGAGGATCCACAGACAGGGAGTGCATGACTTGTTGCCTTTATCTCTGAGATCAGGAGATTCCTTTGCCGTGATGGATTAATCCACTCTTGAGTGAATAGTATAACCGAGAACAAGTAGGAGCCAGCGCTCCAAACAGATGATTTGTTTAATACGCCTCTTCTCCCTGCTTCCCCCTCTGAAAAGCTTCTTTCTTCACCATTTCATTCCGCCTGCGCTGAAATCTGACAATGACCCCTGTACCGACACGGGGATGGGGCTGTGCCAAAGCCCTCTGCTCCCAGGTGGATGGGACGATAAGCCAGGGGGAGCTCAGGTTGGAGCCTGTGGGCTGCTCTGGCCGTGACGTCACCTGTCTGCACGTCCTCCGTGCCCTGGTTAGAAGTGTCGATGCTGGCACCTGCCGCGGGGTGGGCTTGTGCTGCGCGGGTCTCTCGGTGCCCCAACGCCAGGCAGCGTGGGCTGCATCCAGGAAAAAAAGTTGTGTTTAGGAGCTCGGAAATCAGAGTTGGGGGAATGGACTCTCTGGGGACAAGGAGATGGCAACGGGTGGCCTAAAAGTAGAAATATGACGTTTAGGGACATGGCTCTTGTGTTGTGCCAGGCTGGCCCCATGGGCCTTGGGTTGGGGTTGTCCTGGAGCCACACACCAAAGATCTTCTCCCCGTGACAATGCGTGTAGTCCTCGTTATCACACGCGCGGTCGGATACGAGGCTGGGGAGGGAGTTGTGCAACTTTAGGGATGGAATTCGTGCAGATAAAGCTGTTATCATCCCTGTGGATGCACTGGAATAACTCTTTGGCAGCTCGTAAGCTGTGTCTTGTCGCTTAAACATCTTCAGACACATGGAGGGTAGATGAATCTGTTGCTGGGTGGGTCTTCCCTCTGCTCAGGACCCCCGAGTCTGTTGTAGATTTACTCGCTCGCTGCCAAAAGCTCTGATAGCTCAAGGTCAAGTTGGTGGAACCCGTTTGGTTTTCCTGAGTTTGGGGAGAGCTGGTCTTCTTGCGCTGATCCGATCCCCGCGGGATGCGGGCTCGGAAGCGCTGGTGACAGCTTTCAGCTGGATTTTGGAGAATTTCTGTGTGGGGGCAAAGATAAGATCTTGAAAACTGCGTTTCCCTGTTTGGGTTTTGCTGGTACGTAATTTCTGGTAGCTGAAGAGTTTGTGCTGTGTAATGTTCCAACTCCATGTAGATTAAATGTATTGCGGAGTCAAACCAAACAATAGCATGTGGTTTTCCTTTGTTCCCCCCTTCCCCCCGATAAGAGCTCGCAACTGTTTCCGAGTTACAGCTCAAGCGTAGGCCTGGATTTTCATAAAGTTTGCTGAGGGCTGTTACTTCTGAGGAACGATTTCACGTCTGCGATAGCTTCAGGAAATCTCTTTGTTTCTCCGGAGCCTTCCCAAAAGGTGCATTCTGGTGGAGCGCTTGGATCCGAGTTGCCTCAGTGCTTTGCAGTGACAGTGCATCGCAGCTCGGTGGAGGTTTGAGTCCTCCTCTAGTAAAGTGCGAGCTGAGGAGGAAAACCCTGAGGGTTTTTTGGAACAGAAGATGTTTTCTGTTCCTGACACTAATCTCTGTTGCAGATTTTTGTATACTTTAAATCTTTGTCAGGGTGTAGAAGGAAGCTGGCAACGGATGTAATCAAAAACGTTATTATCAAAACTCTCTAGATATGTTGAAATTTCAGGCTATAATGACACCATTTGAAAGTCGGCTGTTCAGGCTGAGGCAGTTCTTGGGTGCAGATTGCACTCTCAAATCGCTGGGCGAGTCGAGATCGACCAGAGGCGCGTCTGGGACCAGATCACAAATGTTGGATGCTGAGATT
Organism: Pterocles gutturalis; assembly: GCF_000699245.1. NCBI lineage: Eukaryota > Metazoa > Chordata > Aves > Pterocliformes > Pteroclidae > Pterocles > Pterocles gutturalis. The sequence continues at coordinate 32,024 of NW_010145786.1, read as the reverse complement.
AGAACACCAGATCCTTGCTGTAGCATCCACCTCCCCGGTACGACAGGAGGCCAAAAGTTTTCCTGTAGGTTGGAAAAAGGGAACTTCAAGTAACACTCACCCTTCCGACCCTCCTTCCTGGAGCAGAGAGGCTGCAGGTTGAGGATGTAGAAGAGGCTGGAGCCTTTCTCCGAGCCAAAGGTGTGAAGCTGTTTATTTTCACTCTGGAAATGTATATATTGCAGGAGGCAGATGCT
>NW_010145786.1:27353-31757 GCF_000699245.1 Pterocles gutturalis | reverse complement strand
GGCTGAACCGAAGCATTCACTACTTATCTGGGGTCTGGCAAGTGTACAAGTGTTGTCCCTTCTAATCCCCCAGTTTAAAAAGTCCAGGCACCTTTCTCTTGGCGAAGTCTGAGATTGTGTTAAAAAAAAAAAAAACGCCCCAAAGCCAAAAAAAAAAAAAAAAAAAGAAACATTCGCTTTCTTTGCCAAGTTTAAATGAAGACTAATGCCGCGGTGCTGCTTAATCTTGTTTTTCTTGCTATCTGATGGATGCTAACGTGGGATGGAATCAATCCCGGCAGCCGGTTATCTTTGCAGGGCCCCTGCGTGTTGCTGAGCTCGGCACCAAAGTCGTGCGGGGGAGCCGACGTGCTCTGAGGAGGCTGGAACCTTCTGCCGACGTTGTGAAGCCAGAGCAGCGGCGTCCCTCCTTCTTCTGGGGAGATGGCTCCTGGGATCTCCAGCCTGCCGTTGGACATCTGAGCAGAAATCAGCAAAGGAGAGGATGTGTCTGTGCGAGTGAAAACAGGGCGCAGTCAGGTTAACCTGGTGGAAAAATTCTCCCCGGTACCCGTGGTGGAACTTAACTGCTTTCCTATCAGTGGCTCATGTTTGAACTGGTTCTGCTGGTAAGAGCTGCCGTTCCCCTGATTCCGCAGGAGGAGGATTTGGGCTCTGACTCACGAACTCTCTGACGTTGTTCCCCTCCACTGCCCATCCGCTCCAGGCTGGGGTTTGGTGTCGACTCGGAGCTCGCCTGCGGCGGGTGAAGGCAGAGAAGGCGAACCCTCAGGCGATGGTTTCACGATCCTCCTTCTCCTGGATCGACGCTCTCCTTCGGCTGCGCTGGCACGAGGAAGGAGGCGAGAAGCCACTGCTGGTGCTCGGTTGAGCAAATCCAACCCAAAGCCCCCCTTCACCCTCCCCCGTGTGCCGCTACCCCTCTCCTTGCCCAGGAGCCAGGTCAGTTTGTTGGAGCAAACCTGGCCTGACCAACACGATTTTCTCATTATTTTTTCTTTTTTTTTTTTTTTTTTTCTGCCTAGCCCTTGCATGGAGCCAGCTTTTATCTGGGCCCGAGGCTAATGGGATTGTTTTGGTGCTTTGCTGGAGGAATATTGTCAGTTGTGTCAGGATTCCTCCCTGCTAGGTTAAGAAGCTCAGAAATGTGTTTTTTTTTTTTTTCCTGGAGAGTTCAGACCAAATTTGAAACCAGGAGCGTGGGGGAAGGGAGGGGAGGAGAGGAGAGCAGTAAAAGCCAAATTACCCGCCTAGCCTTACTGTACCGCTGAAGGATGAATTGTTCGAAAGCTTGTTTTAATCAGGGGAAGAAAGGATGGACTCTTTTCCTGCTTTCTCCCTCAGCTGTCACTGGTTAGCCCGTTTGCTTTTTAATAACCATTGTTCTCCTGCTTGTCGACCCCGGAGAGCAGCGGGTTCAGCGGCAGCGCGTGTCGGCGTCGCACGTGACCGCTGTAAAAGGAGGGAAAGCAGCGATTTCAAGTGGAGGAGAACACTTTTGCGGAGGAAACGGAGTCAAAATGGATCAGTTGCTCTGCTTTGTGCAGGATTTCAGCCCTCCACGGAGAATTCGAAAGGATGACTAACGACCGCGCTCCGCTCGCCCGTTCCAGCGCCTCCCGTATCCTGCAGCCATGAGTTCGCAGGCTCCTAATTGCCGATGATGTAAGACAGCGGTAGATGGGTTGCTATAAATTCTGGCTGCAGGTGTGGATTTAATAGTCGTGCTTCCCTTGAAGGGATCGCGGCTAGCATGGATCCCTGCAAGTTGCAACAGACTTAAGTTGGACTTGGGGGTAAGGCAGCTAAAAAACCCATTTCCTTGCGTTTGTTTTTTTTTTCAGAGTTGTTTCTTGCAGGAGGCTACGGATGGACGAGGTGTCAGTGCTTGTCTGAAATCGCCTCCGAAATGAGCTCGTTGTCCCCTCGCAGAGCTTGCTCTCCATTTCATCAACCTTCTCGCGCGTCAAAACCTGCCAGGCGCGAGAGCGGACTTTGAGGCAGTGTGCGTGGACACAAGCTCCTTTGTCCGACGCTCTGACAGGTTTTGTTGGTGACCGGACCCAGCCTGTGGTTCTATTCCATTTTTTTTTCTTTTTTTAATCGTGCTTGGTTCCGGTTTTAGGAACTGTAGAGAAATTATAAACATAGGTGATCATCCTTGACGTGCAAAACACAAACTTTTGGAGGGGAAAAGCCACAGCCTGAGGCAGTGCTGGAGCTGCTGTGGCATGCGTCAGTTGGATAATTAGGACAGCAAGTCCCCTAGCTCGCTGGAGAAAATGGGCTTGTCTCCCTTGGAGTTGGGTTTCATGTATTTTTTTCTTCATTTTTGCCAACATTCTTGCAGTTCAGGCTTTATTAAAGATACCGGGGTGGTGCTTCGTGACTTGATCTGAGGCCTTGCGCTGTTCCCTTTCGTGGACGTCCATTCTGATCCCCTGAAACTGCTCCCTCATCCAGGTGAAAACTAAACCTCATTTTTTTTTCTTTGGCTGATTTTCCAGCTGGATCTGCCAGCAGATCTGACTCACTCGCTGGCTGCATGATCCTTGGTGCAGATAGGAAAAAACGCAAGCTGGGTCCTGAAGGAAGGTGTTGCTGCCCTCCTTGGCAGCAGCCTTTCTTGGAATTGGCTTTGACTGGTTGTGAAATCTCATTTTTGGTTAAAAAGAAAAAAAAATCACTCTGAGAATGTAGGAGGGAGCGGAGAGGGGGGTTTTGCAGAAGGAGCCTGCAAGCCATGGTTGAGGGCGTTCGGAGCCACTGTTGGCGATCGTAAAGCGATGTGACAGGGTCAGTACAGGTGTTGAGCTGGATACGGGGGAAAAATGAAAATAAGAGACAAAGTAGTGCTGAGGCAGGAGAAAACACGGGGGCGAGGTCTGGGGGGGCCTTGGGGAGCAAAGGTGAGAATTTGGTGTGTGTTTGGTCTGCAGTTACTGTGATGGAACTGTTAGACTAATGATACCTTCGGATCCCTCGGGGACTAAAAGCCCTTATTTAGGCATTTAAGCGTAATTGCAGCCCAGCAGAACTGTATTTTAGGCTAATGCTCTGCTTTTCTTGTTTTTTTTCTTCCCCCCGAGGCTAGAAGAGGCAGAAACCATCCCCACTTCATTAGTGTGGCAGCAGGGGGACTGTCTCAGCTTCTTTTTCCTGAACTTAATAATAAAGCTAACCGAATCATTATGGCTGTTTGTGGGTAAGAAAGTGTGGCTTCTGTGATGATTTATTTTATTTTTTTTTTTCCTGATGTCTGGCTGTCTGTGTCCGGCGCTGATAAGGCAGGGTGGAAATCCCAAGCCCGTACTCGGGAGCGTTCTGGGCTGCGTGCTGCAGGGGCACAGTACATAAACTGTTAACTTTTCTTTGCTCGGCTCACAAATTCATTTCTTCAGTCGATGCCAAAGCATGCGTTCTTCTATCAAGACCATATGTACGCCAAGACCGAGGGTTTTTAAAGTCAAGGTGTTTTTGAAATATTGGAGTGCAAATTAAGTATCTGAGTAATCTTAACTGTCTCCTAAAAAAAAAAAAAAATCTCTATCAGCCTCACATATAACTCAAAGGATTAATGGAAAGCTAAACTTTGATCAGAGTCCAACAGCTGATACCAGCCCTGAGACTTTCCAGGCCTGAAAGCAAAATAGAAAAATCCAATGAGCAACTCGGCAAAAGATCTGCTTCTCCATCTTTGAGGCAGGCCAACTTTTTGGTCATGTTTTTAGGCCAAGTCTTCTCTTTTTTCCTCGGTTGCTTCATGGTTTTTTGTGTCACCTTTGTCCTGTGACGCTGGACCTTACCTGTGACAGTATTTGAGGAAATTCCTGACGTTACAGCTTTGGAAAAACACACAGATGACTTATTCAGGAAAACCATTGGGATTTAAGCTCCCTATCCCTGTAGGAACTCGGTAACTCCCTCGTTTGCTCAGTGCTGTTTGTTTTTCCTGCCATCTGCCACCCTGAGCAAACACTCACGCTTCATTCTGACAAAAAATAATGCGCCGTTACACACCGCTGCGCCAAATCGCTCTCCGGATTTGGTCCGTGGGGGAGTTTTAAACCACGTGGAGCAGATGGGAAGCTTCGTGCACCCTCAGGCCGCTTATAGAAAGAGATGTTTGCCTAAAAAGACAAACACAAATCGAATCCAAAAGCGGGAATCCACGAAGGAAACCCTTGGATGCTGGTCAGCCGCGGTGGGCTGGGACGCTAGGCGTGGGCAGAACCGTGGCGGCATGAATGAAATTCAAGGCGAGGGCCGGAAAGGTTGCGCAGCTCTATTTTCTCTCTTTATCTAGGATCTCAGAAAGTATACTTTCATTTGTTTAAAATACCATAAATAAATATGAGCAGAACATCAAAGAGGGCTTTTTCTAGTAATTTTTAAAAGCCTTTC
>NW_010145786.1:3141-27332 GCF_000699245.1 Pterocles gutturalis | reverse complement strand
TCCCTACATGCCTCTGAGCATGTTTCATTGCCTTCTCTGACCTGTTTATATCTTTCACACTTGCTTTATAGGGTCACTGTCAGCAAACGGGTTTTGTGGGGTTTTCCCTCTCAGATTTTTATTTTAGCGAAATACCAGGCTTGCGGGACCGCTGAGCCAAGAGCTCAGTTTGTTTTCTGAAGGCACCCACAAAACCCCTTTGAAGTGTGTAATTTTACTCCTGAAATCCTTGCCTTTCGTGACGCCATAACTCCAATACAAATGCCTAATGATGGTTTGGTTTTGTTTTTTTTTTTTAACCCCCCTTATGTAAATGCCTGCCTCCTTATCTCCATCGCTCGGCTTCCTGTCATTTAGAAACTGCAGTTCACCGCTTGAGGTAGAGAAGAGAGGAAAACGGGAGCACTTGAATTTTTTTTTTTTTTTTACACAAGCTGTGATTACAGCAGGATTTTTTTTTTTTTTTTTGGGTGCTCAGAGCGTAATTAGGACCACATTGATTCTTATTGCAGCTGGCAGCTGCTGGCTATTGCCTTTTTGCAGCTTCTGACCCCCATAGTCCCGCTGACCTTTCCTGGGGTTAGTCGTGGGCCCTCTGCATTGTGATGGGCTCCAAGTGGCTCATGTGGAGTTGATTATTTCCTTGCTTGTCTGGCCTTTTTGGTGCCATAACTTCAAGTCACTTCCATTTTCTTCCCTTTGCTTTTTTGGCTGACCACAGTGAAAGGAAATGCTTTTGCTGGCGACAGGATCGGTTTGCACGCTCCGCTGCCTCGATTGAGACCCTGAAAAGGGGGGAGGGGGAGGGTAATGAACACTGTAGGTGCTGCATTTGCTTTTTAAAGGCTTGATGTTCGTGATTGAGTGGTCATTAAGCATTCATAAAAAATCAGGCTTCCTTTAAAAATGAGGCTTCGGCAGGCTCGGGTTGCCTTTTAGCGACCCCAAACCCGCGTGGCAGCGTTGGAAATCCTCCCCCTTCGCGTCCGGCAGCCGTGGTTTTTTAGGAAGAGGTACTCCAGGAACATGAGAGGTGTGCGGCGTGTGGGCGAGCGCACCGGTGGCGATTCCTCGGGATTGCTTCAAGGCTTTTCCAGCGCCCCAAAAACCCGGGAATAAACCTCAGAGGTTAGTCCGTAAAGCCGGCGGGCAGACTGGCAGTCGCTGCCGGCTGCTGAGCCGCTCCTTCCCAGCACAAAAAGCTCCTGGAGTCTATCTGCCAGCTGTTCCGCTCATTTTGCCAGACCCCAGGAGGACAGCATGAAGACAGTCCGTGATCAAAGGCTTCGGAGATCACTGAGGAGCCGAGCTGCAGGAATGTCTGATTGCTTTCTCTTGGAATGCCACAGGCTTCAATACCTCTTTTTTTTTTTTTTTTTTAAGGTGTCTTGGTGTGAGATTTAATGATCTGACTTGCCTTTAGTTGGGAGCAAGCCACAGTGTTTTAGTTAATTCTGGAGGGTTCGTTTGTTCTAAATTTAGGTGCTTTGAAAATCTGGGATTTTTTTTTTGTTGTTGTATTCACGGAAACAATTTTGGGGAGCGAGTTAAAATGACATTTTTTCTTGGTGGTTCTGTAGTAAATGACCTAGGGGGAGAAAAAAAACTAAACCTTGCTGTGCTTTAGGTGTTAAATCACATATAGTATCATAAAGTGAGGGTGGATTAATTGATTTTGAGTTGGTGTTTAGGAAAAAATATGAAGTCTTTAGTATCTAATGCTGTTTTACTCCCAGGAAAGATGTTGTCATGTCTGCAGCAGCTCTCTGTCACTTTTTCCTCGGACTTCTTCGAGAAGGCTGGCAGCTCCTGGAGGTGGAGTGGGCAACCTGAATGACTCCCTCTGTTCCCGAGCCTGCCGTTTCCTTCCTTCTCCTCCTTCCCTGCTTTGCTCTGGCGTTTGTAGGAGCTGGTGCGAAGAAACCCTTTCCTCCTCTAGCTTCGGCGTCGTGAATCATCAGAGGAGTTTTGGAGGGGAGCGATGGTTAGATTGAGGTGGGGCGGTGGCTAAATATGGGGAAGGGAGGTCCTGGGGGTGCCCTGGTCTGAGATGGCAGGAAGATGATTCAGGGACGGGAAAAAAAAAGGAGAGAAAAAAAAAAAAGCAGGAAAAAAACGGGTATGAGATAATGTTCTTTTTAGCGTGACTCTGCCCTCGGCTGCGAGGGTGGAGATGAGACGTTTGTGGTCCGGTAAATAAGCAGGGCAGGTTCTCAGCTGTGTTTTGAAGGACACGGGATCCTGTGAACCATGTGAATGTGTGGCAAACAGCGCGTTGTCATCTTTTCAGAGTGTAAAACCCTTTTTTGGGGGGATAAGAAGGGCTAGGAGCGAGTTACTTCGGAGGTGACAAGTTAGTTACACCAAACAGACCAGACGTGGAACCTTACGTTGAAGACCGATGGTTTCCGGAGAAACAGCGCCAAGCGTGAAGCTTTGGGAAGGAGGAGAAGGTCGCTGCCGGGGCTGTGCTGTCTCCCTGCGCCGCATCTCTCCAGATCGGAGGTGAGAAGCCTGCCTGGCCGCTCTGGTGCCTGTGTCTTCCCATCTCAGCCCAGTGGGAAGTTTCGGTAAGTCCAAAATTGTGAGCTGTCTGGCGAGAGGTTCCTTTTAAAAAGCGTCTGTGACAAATGAGGCGCACAGCCGGAGTGATGGCATCTCCAGAAGTACTCCGTCTTGCTGGTTATCTCCAAAAGTACCAGGTTTCTGGACACCCCGCGCGTGCAGCCTGCTTCCGAGAGGTGGATGTCTGTTGGGATGGTGGCTCGTCGTGACACAAGTCCAGTGTTGTCCTCGTTTCCCTTGGTCTGTGAGCAGGAAGTTAGTTTAGAGCTGACGAGGAGGTCAAGTGCTGGGTGAAATTAATTGGAAGATAGCTTTGGATGAAGGTGTCTGGCTGGAAGTAGGAAAAATTCAAAAAAATACGCGTGTGCGTCACTGACGGTCTGGAGAAACCACCGGTGAAACTGGAAAGGACTTGATCCGTGGAAACCATGTCCATCTCTAGTCAACCTTGACTATTCTTATTTAGATGAATAATTCCCATTGCATGGCTGGGAAATAGCCCCTTTTCTCACTGACACCAGAATAACTCTGACTGTTTGATCCACCAGCGCTGGAGATTCATCCTCTCAAGCGAGAATGGTGAACACTGGGCAGAGCTGATCCTGAGCGAGCTCATCTTGGCGTCTGAGACACTGGAATGGAGCCACATCTCCCAAAAGTGAGCCACGTCTGCCCAAAGGGATCCTCTTCTGGTCCCAGTAGCTCCCCAGCGCCTGGTACTTGCTCCCAGAATGGGAGTTTAGGGTTATTGAAATGACGGCAAAGGGGAAGAGTCGTATTTTTCCATTCTTGTAACGCTCAGATACGTATTAATAGAATATTTTTGAGGCCAGGTTTCTCCACTGAGTTTCTGAAGACCCCAAAGCTCCATGGTGTGGTCTTGCCCTCGTCTCTACACCCAGCAAGCAGCTTCTGTGGCGACACCATCTGCAGAAAACGCAGAAAGCAGGAAATCTTTTTGGGGTTGTGTGTTGGATCTCCTCTTCCCTCTGCCTTCCTGTATCCCAAAAGCGCACGTTAGAGAAACTTGGATGCCCAAGTATTGTTGCTCCTCCAATTAAAGTAAATATTTTTCTTTTTTCTTTTCCCTCCAGTCAAAAGAACTTTGGTATTTGTGGCTTGCTCTGTGTACTCGCTTGCTTTCCAGTTGATCTTACCACTCTGCGAAGCCTGCGAAAGCCAAACTGGTAGGTCAAAAGAGGAGTAGCTGTTGACACTGGCGGCTAGGAACATGTAAAGGGAAAGATAAACAGAGGGAAATCAGAGCCTGGCTAAAGTAGATCTCGAAAGATAAAGTTTAGTTAAAGATAATGAGCTGGCCTTGGTGAAAAAGACAGCTGCAAAATAACCCGGTAGCTCCATGTGCCGGGGTTAAAGTTGACCCAGAATATACGTTTCATTGCTTTTCATAAATAAATAGTGAAGGGAAGATTTGGCAAAAAAAAAAAAAAAAAGGCGCAACATTGCCCCCCACCCCTCTTGAGCGAAGTGTTTGATGTTAACAAGTTCTCGGGGGTGTTTACTTTGTCCTCCTCCTGCCCTTGAACCCAGCGAGAATGCAAATAAACCCAACGGCTTTCTGCGCAGCCCCGGCTCTTCTGCCATCTGGGATTTGACCGAAACAGCGCTGCTCCGCGGGACTCACCGCTCGGCCCAACAGCTGAAAGGAATTTGCCAGATCGGGTAAAAACTGCCCAGAAATGGGAGCAGAACCCGACAGCAGCTTTTTAATTTTTTTTTTCCAAGCTGTCATCGTAAGCTGGGAGTGTAATTTTTTCAGGAGAAGTAGCAGTAAGCAAGGAGCTTTATAAAATCTCCAGTGATTCATTTCTTCTTCTTGGAGTCTCTTCCTGATGCTTATTGTGCAGATATATCTCCCAGCGATGTCCTGGTGATAAAATACTGTTATTTTTTAAATAAACCCTGGGAGTCATTTTGCTGTTGATATCTGGGATCCAGCCTCTTGCTCCGCTGGCGCTCAGGAAATTGGGACTTAGTTCTGCTCGGTGCACTTGTTCTGTGCGCTGCCAGTTAAACTCCCGGCTGTTGGATGCGCGGTAGATGCGTGTTTATATACACGCCTGATGTATGAGATGTTTAAAATCTGAAGCTGAGTGTTATCAGCCGCGAAATTGTTCGGCCGGGCTGATAAATGAAGTAACTGTGCTAAATGAACTCCAGTCTTATTCATCATCATCATCGTACGCAAAGCAGATAGAAAATAGAACCGAACGCCAGCTGCGGATTTTTTTTTCTTTATTATTTTCTTGGAGAGGAAAAGAGAGTTTGGTGGAGACCGTGTCAGAAACAGTGTTTCTGCGACTCGCCTCGTGCAAGCTGTTTTGCTGGTTGAATGATTTCGTTTGTATTTTGTTGGTTTCATGATTTAATTTGTATTTTTGGGGGGCTGGAAGCGAGATGTTCCATAGCAGAATGCTGAGGCGTGACGCTGTCCTCTTGTAGAAGCTGATAAAAGCAGTGTTGCTTGGGGGATAGAAATGAGAACGAGCTGAATCTTGGCGATTTTTTCGCAGTAGACATTTGCCACCGTTTGACCTCAAAGCCCACGAGAAGGAGCAAGCAGATGACACGTCGCCATGAGCAGGTTTAGAGCGATTATCGCGGTAATCGTGTCGATTCATAAAAACTTACAAGCAAGTCTAAGCCTGGTGATAGATGGTCAAACGATTATTGTTTGCAAACCCTGTTATCTCGGCTAGATAACTTGTTTATTTTGGACTGGGTGGGAAGCAGTCTAATTCATCAAGGCGCTATGGTTCAGCGCGGATGCCCAGCTGGGGAAAGTATCTTCTATTTCAGACTAGTACTTGGAAACATCGTCAAGTTCAACTTCTAACTCATTTTTACAGATGGTTTCTATATTGCGAGGAATATTGGCTGTTTCCTGGTTGGGCTTTTTTTTTTTTTTTAAGCCCCAAACACTTTGTTGTAAGAGAGTTAAAAGACTCACTCCTGAAGCTTACACTAGACATCTGTTTGTTTTTTTGTAGCTCTTTCGCTGCCTCGTCTTAGTCTGGAACTTCGCGCTTTCAACTTGTGGAATCTGGCGCTATGCATCCAGATCCCGGACGCTTACAAGCACTGCTTTTCATCGCTGCCGCCGGTCTCCTCGCTGCCACGAGTTCAGGTAAGGCCTCCTCGCCCCAGCCGAGATGGTGGAGGTTTGAACCCCTACTTTTGAGACAAGCGGCCATTTGGATTCTGTTTTGAGTTCGCCAGTTTATTGCTCATCTGCTTTGAAGGACGCATGGAGCACTTAAAATCAGTCTTAAGCTGAATTTACGACTTCACTTTCGAAAATTTGGCTCAAAACAAGCGCTGAGAACGCGGACAACTCTCTGTTCCGTCCGTTTGTTCTTTGGGATCTCCGCGGACTTCGCTGGACGCTGATTTTGCTGTGTACCGTGCGTTTTGCCTTCCCGTGGGCTTGGGAGGGGTTGGAAATTTGCAGGGGGAAAGGAGGAATCGGATCTTTGAAATGCGAAGGCTGCGCTCCGAGCAGCTCTTGCCTTGAAAAAAAAAAAAAAAAGACGAGGGATGGTTTTAATTGACACATCTGCTCTGTGTAGTCAGCTTGTCTTAACGTAACCACACAAAAAAGAAGCTTTTACTACTTTTAGCACTTCATAGCCAGTCGTTAGAAGCAAATGGGATAAATTTGATTTTTCAAGCTGCCACAGGAGATAAATTCCAGCTGCAGGGTCACTGCTACCAATTTGGACTCTTCCACTGAGCACAAAGCGTCGGTGTCACAAGCAAGGGCAGGGACGAAGATGAAAGTGGAATTTTGTAGCTGTCGGTGGCTAGCAAGCTAGAGAGGTCGTTGCTTTCCTCTTATCCCTGGAAAATGGAACTGAACTGATGGGAAAAAGTTTTTTAAAATTAAAAAGCTAAAAAATGGACATCTGGAGTCCTGCGAAAATGCTTTGATACCATTTTTCTGGATTTCATCCTTTTTTGTTAAGTGAAGCCACACTTCAGATTTCCAGTTTGATTTTCTGTTTACGCAGATAGTTTATGGTTTCTGTGAAAAACGTGCGATTTCTCATCTGAAACTCATCTGTAGAAGAGCTTGGACGGACTGACTTGAGAGGAAAAGCATGAGCCGAGGGCCCCACCTACAAGAAAACGATCTTGTGTTTGGATGTCATTTCATATCGTCCTGACCCGCACTGTCTGCAATTCCTTAGCTTATTTACAAACTAGAAATCGTTTTCCCCTGCCACTGTGTCTATTTTTAAATAAGTTTTTCCCCGCTATCTCTAACCGAGTAGAAGTTATCGCTGGTAATCACCTTTTGCTCCCTCCCGTCGTCCAAAATCTTGAGTGGAGAATTCCACAGAAAACAAATGGAAATCATTGCCAGTGTTTCGTTGGCCAGGATAGGAAGAAATTTCCTCCAACGAGCAAGAATTTTCTTCTGGCAAATAAATAGATTCTCATAAACAAGTTTATGGAACTGAAACCTTTTCTTTATTAGCAGCTTTTCCTGTTTCTCTTCGTCAGGAAAGATCATGGATGCCCAATCCATCATTCTCCTCCTGATGAAGTCCATGGATTTGGAATTAACGACAGCCTTTGCTGTTCATCCAGCTTTTTTTTTTTTTAATCCTGCTATTTTTTTAATTAATTCTGCAGACTCGGGGACAGTTCTGTATATAAATACCTGGCAGGCTGCTACCATTTCTAAAAATTTTACAAGTCCTGGCCGGGCTCGCTGCATATGGGACAGATCAGCTCCAGCTGCGTGTTGCCGTGCTCTGTCTCTCCAGGTGATCGCTGCTGCTTCACTCCACGTAAATCCCGCAGGCCCTCACGAATGATGCCTTGGCCGTTTGGGGATGTATCTCGCCCTTCCTGTACACTGAACCTGCTGCCGTTTAATCGCCGCGATCCTCTTAATGGGGTTTGAATCTTGAAGCTGGGAATCTTGAAGAGTGGGAATCTGTCATGAGTTCTTCTTGCAGAGGAAAAAGATGACACCTGCTTGAGTATCACGAGCAACTCGGAGCTCAGAGACCTTTTGTTCTTCTGTGTTTGATCTGAATAATCTTTTAGCAATATTTAACCTTCTGATTAAAGAAGTTTCCCAGGTCTGACCCGTGGCAGGAGCCTTGGGAGAGAGCGTTACTGTAAAGATGCAAAGTGCTGTTCACTAATGGAATATAATTTTGTTTTTCCCCTTTAGATTTAGTTCCCCGTTTTATTTCTGAGCCCTCATCCACTGTCCAGAAGTCTGGTGAACCCGTCCAACTCCGCTGCTCTGCCGAGCCCTCCACAGCTCGCCTTTCCTGGCTGTTTAATGGGGAACCTCTGGACAGCAAGGCGGGAGAAGTGGAAATCCACTCGGGATCTTTGACAATCGTCTCCCTCAGCCTGTCCACGTCCGGGCGCTATCAGTGCGTCGCTAACAGCAGCGTGGGCGCTGTCGTGAGCAGGCCTGCCACGGTATCGATGGGCAGTAAGTTCCATTTTCCTTTATATTTCTTTGTATTCCTCACTCCTTGACGGATTTGCATGCTTTGGTTTTCTTTGACTTTTAGAAAACACCAAGTTTCAAGGTGGGTTGGGTTTTTTTGTTTTTTACTTAGTATATCATAGAATCATAGAATGGTTTGGGTCAGAAGGGACCTTAAAACCTATCCAGTTCCAATCCCCCACCATGGGACACCCTCCACTAGCCCAGGTTGCACAAAGTCTCATCCAGCCTGGCCTTGAACACCTCCAGGGATGGGGCATCCACAGCTTCCCTGGGCACCCTGTTCCAGTGCCTGACCACCCTCGTGGGGAAATGTTTCCTCCTAAAATCTAATCTAAATCTACTCTCTTTCAGCTTAAATCCATTACCCCTCGTTGTGTGTCTACACTCCCCATCTCTCCTTGAAGTACTGGAAGGCTGCTAGAAGGTCTCCCCAGAGCCTTCTCTAGGCTAAACAACCCCAACTCTCTCAGCCTGTCCTTATACAAGAGGTGCTCCAGCCCTCTGACCATCTTCATGGCCCTCCTCTGGAGTTTCTCCAACAGGTCCATGTCCTTCCTGTGCTGAGGACTCCAGAGCTGGACGCAGTACTCCAGGTGGGGTCTAACGAGAGCAGAGCAGAGGGGGAGAATCACCTCCCTCAACCTGCTGGTGATGATGCTTTTCATGCAGCCCAGGACACGGTTGGTTTCTGGGCTGCCAGCACACATTGCCGGCTCATGTTGAGCTTCTCATCCACCAACACCCCAAGTCCTTCTCCTCAGGGCTGCTCTCTATCCATTCTCCGCCCAGCCTGTGTTTGTGCTTGGGATTGCCCCGGCCCACGTGCAGGACCTTGCACTTGACCTTGTTAAATTCCATGAGGTTGGCAGGGTCCCACCTCTCCAGCCTGTCCAGGTCCCTCTGGATGGCATCCCTTCCCTCCAGTGTGTCACCACACCACACAGCTTGGTGTCACCGGCAAACTTGCTGAGGGTGCACTCCATCCCACTGTCCATGTTTCTGACAAAGATGTTAAACAGCACCGGTCACAGTACCGACCCCTGCGGAACACCACTTGTCACCGGTCTCCGCTTGGGGACATTGAGCCGTTGACCACAACTCTTTGAGTGCAGCTGTCTGGCCAGTTCCCTATCCAGCGAGTGGTCCTTCTGTCAAATCCACGTCCCTCCAGCTTAGAGACAAGGATGTCGTGTGTGACAGTGTCACAAGCTTTGCACAAGTCCAGGTAGATGATGGCAGTTGGTAGATACGATCAGTTAGACACTCTTCACCAATTCTTTTTTTTTTTCCTATTTGATCCAAGACCTGTTGAGCGGTGCAGCCCTGGAGCTTGTGGAGCTCCATCCTTGGAGGTTTTTAAAGACTACTAGACAAAACCGCACCTGATCGATTTAGATAGCCCCATTTTGAGCTGAGAATATCTCTAAATGTGTTTTCAATGAGATAACATTAATTTCAATGTCTTGACCCCGAAGTACAAAGTTCCCAAAAGCTGCTCTTCAAAGGATCTTGAAAGAGCAGCTGAGCTGTTGCAGAAACCTGCTTGAGACTTGAGGAGAAACAAGTGGGAATTGTTGCCTGGGATAAAAGCGGGAGCTGAAAATCTCCCTTTTCACTTGTAGAATTTTATTTGGTCAAAACTATCGTCAGGTGAGGACAGTCTTCGGTCATTTCAGGAACGATTTCCCTTCTCTGTCACGCTGGTTCTTCTCATCACTCTTTGCCTTGGTGCTGGATCTGTAAATTGTTTGATCTAAAGGGCCTTCAGAAGAGGAAGGGCAATGTTTTCCGCACGGAAAGGATATAATATTTCTCTGCGAGCGTGATTTGTCCGCTCGGGATCGCGGGGCTGTCTGAATCAAGGCTTTGTCGAGCAGGATTTGAGTGATTTCTCTGGAAGGGTGCCTCATCTATGGAGCATGTCCAAAATCCCCCCTGGGAGGAAAATTTCTTAGAAGCGAGAGAAGTAAGTGTTTTGGTAAAGTACTGACCCATAGCGAAACCCTCTCAGGAGAGCGGTAAGGGTGGCTAACCTAGAAAAACTTCCCAACCTACAAGATGCTTTGAAGGTGAAGGGAGTAAGAGAGCAGCTTGTGCGCTTTTCTCCTCTTTTTGACCATTTTGTAGCAAATTAGAAGGTGCTGTTAGCTGTCGAGGCGTTCTGCTTGCCTCATGGCTCGTGGCAGCGGGCGGGAGGTGCCGCTGTACTTGGTGTTGTGTTTATTATCTTCGCAGAAAGACAATTTCATGTTTCCTATGGACAGCCTTCCTGCTGTGAGTGGAAATTTTCATCTTCTCTTTCCGGTGTTGTCTCTGTTTGCTTCTCCTGGAGAAGCAAGTAGGAATTATTTTTTTCCCCTCACTATTCCCATGTAAAAGCTGGCCCTTTCTATTTTATTTTAAACACAAATACTCAGTTTACTGCCCTTTCCCAAGTGGAGGCTCTGGACCTTCTACCGATTCTCTTCCAGGTCTGGCTGATTTTGATCCGTCGGTGAAACCCGCCATTGTAGTGGAGGAAGGAGGGACGGCTTTCATTGGGTGTGAGGTGCCAGAAAGTAACCCTAAAGCACAGGTTCGCTTCCAAGTGCGGGGAAAATGGCTGGAACAATCAACAGGTGAGATGTTAGCAATAGAAATCTTGCCTGGGTTTTTTTCTTAGAACTTAAAGGGGGAAAAAAAAGTCTAGAAACTTGCAGAACTTCCCGTGCAAATTGCTTGATCTAAATGGACCTTTGTAAATGAATGTTTTTGTCACGACAGCATGATTTCTTTGTGATCCTACGTTTAGAATAGATGGGTATATCTGACAAGTTATTAAAAAAAAAAAAAAAAGGAAAAAGGAAAACTTTTTTTGAAACTGAGTTAATTATAATCTTTCTTCCCTCCCCACGTGTTTAGACAACTACCTAATTCTTCCATCTGGAAACCTGCAGATTTTGAATGTATCTTTAGAAGACAAAGGCTCCTATAAATGTGCTGCGTACAACCCGGTCACTCACGATCTCCGAACAGAACTCACGGGACGTAAGCTCGTAGTCACGCGTGAGTATTCACTTCGGCTTTCCGGAATTAATACATCTCAAACTGAATAAAGACCATCCCGAAGATTTTCACAAGTACCACGTTACATAAAATCTGTCCTGTGTTCTTTGCATGTTCAATTTTGATTCCACCTTACTGTAGAGAAGCAGCACATCTGGTTTTTCAAATCCCAAGAGGACTTAGTCCTCGAAAAGGGGATAATGCCAATATTCTAGTCACCAAACCAGGTGTGGTTTAGAAGATTAGTGATAAATCTCATCTCTTTTTCTCCAGGCTCTTCCTCAGGTGGCTTCCACATTCTTCACCCCCTGGTGCCCCAGAGCCTGGCGGTACCCCGGCACAGCTCCGTGACACTGGAATGTGTCGTCAGCGGGTTGCCTCCAGCCTCCATCCGCTGGGTTAAGGATGGTGGGGACGTGCTGAGGAAAGGGAGGTGGAAACTGCTGCACTCACATCTGGTGACGGACAGGCTGGAGGTGTCGGACTCTGGGAATTACTCCTGCGTGGTGGGAAATGAGCTGGGAGTCATGAAATTCGTTAACTATTCCCTTACTGTACTTGGTAAGTTATAAAGCAGTTGTCACATCCAGGCAATGAGTGTTTTGGTTGTGTACTTGCTGGTTTTGGCATCTGGTTATAAATAGCCTGAAGTTCTTTCTTATGTAAAAATAAAGAATAAAAATCAAGATGGCCATATCTCCTCATCTCTCCCCAGCTAAAATCCATAACTATTAACCTCTTGAAATCCTTCGCGGTTTGAAATAGTCAAACAGTGCAGGATAACACAGTCCGGGGGAGGAACTGATCTGTTTATTTTTCTGCGGAGCGCCAAGTGTACATAGGACACGGTGTCAATAGCATGCCAGGGATCAGATGTTTCTCTTTTGAGGTCGTATATAAGCAAAAAGCTGATGAGGAGAGGTGATATGTTTGGATGAGGACAAAAACAAAAGCCAAAGAAACATGTGTGGCCTCAAAAGCCTGGCTGCAAGTCCTTCCTAATCTCTCCTTTCCTTTGCGGCAGATTTTCCTCTTGTTGGAGGATTTTTCCCTCCATGACTCAGTGTTTTACAGAAAATTATTTCCTGTTACAGAACCTGCCTCGATCTCCATGGGACTGCAGGACGAAACCGTGGCCGCCGGAGCGACGGCGCATTTCTGGTGCGACGTCCGCGGAAGCCCTGCTCCCTCCCTCACCTGGCTCCACAACGCAGCTCCTCTCCGTCGCTCTCCGTGGCATCTCCCGATGGGAAACCATCTGCGGATCCACGGCATCACCCAAGAGGACTCGGGCTTGTACCAGTGCGTCGCAAGCAACGGCCTCGGATTTGTGCAATCCACTGCGAGACTTCGTGTCCAGCCGGGTAGGAGCTCCTGCAGCCCTCAAAAAATGAAATTAAGCTTTTGTACTTCAAGCTTTAGTCTGGTTTTTGTGGGTTTTTTCCCCTAGATTGTGTATTGGGTTGTTTCTGATCACTGTTTGTAGCAAATCTTGCAAAGAAGGTGCTTTCAGTTGAATTTTAAGAGTTGTTGCTATTTCTGGGGTACTTAAAACTGAGATCACCAGCTGCAATTAAATCAGTTTATGGTTGAATTTGATACAGTTTATTCTTAAATGGAGTGAGGCTCTGTTGTGCTGGATGAACTGGTATTCCCATCAGCAGGTACCAATTTTTTTTTTTGATCGCCTCTCTAGGATCCTTTCTAGTACCTAGAAAACTTGATTTCTGCCAATAAAAGGATGCTGGCAAGACCGTTGCCATTCCTGTTCTCTCCCCGTCACGTGTAGTTGCAGCTTTTGACTTTCCCTGTACCTGTTAAGACTGATGTGAGCTGCGCAGAGGCTGCTGGAGCAGATATTTTGGGACTTTTTTAATTGTATTGACTCATTAAGCATCCTATTCTTTTTCCAAATTAATTCTTTGGGTTTTATTTCCCCCCCTAGGCAAAGGCTCTAGGCCGGTTATCATCTCTCCGCCGGCAAGCGTCACCGTGACGGACGGAGGGGACGTGACACTGTCCTGCAATGCCACCGGCCTCCCCGTTCCTGCCATCCGTTGGTACGACAGCAGAGGACTTGTAACCACCCGCCCTTCCCCGCTGCTTCGCTCGCAACCGCAGAAACCTCCTCCAACAACGCAGGGCAGCACCGTCGTGGAGCCCAGCGCCTATTTCTCCGTGTCCCGAGCGGGCTGGAGCTCCCTGCACATCAGGAACGTGACTCCGGAGCGCGGTGGCGAGTACACGTGCGAAGCCACCAACCGGCACGGCTCCGCGGTGTCCAGAGCCTTCCTGACAGTCGGTAAGCGTGAAGTATGAAATTTCACGTTCGGCTCCCTGATTTTTGGGTGAGAAATGCCTCAAAGTAAGAAATTAATGGCAGGTAGGTGATGTGGGTATCCTGGGGAAACGAAGCGAGCTATTTCCTTTCTTCACATTGGAATATTACGCAATATTAATAATAAATTTAAGCTCCCCCAAGTTCACTTCGCAAGAATGAAGAGATTTTTAGGTACCTGAAGTGACTTAAATTTCTCAGCTCTTTCAGCATCTTGCCTTCAGTTTAGCTGGGTGTCAGTGGCATGGAAATTCCGCCGACCTTAATATGTGGTCCCGTATTTAAAGTTCTTCGTTACCACCAATGGGAGTTGAAAAACGTGCGTAAATAATTCAAAAAGACGCTTGAAGGCTCATTTAGAGGAAGAAAGAAAGAAGAAACCTCAACGTAATCTCATCATGTCATTTTATAAGAAGTTATTGTTGGACCTCACCAAGTGGAACCACAAAACTCAATATCATCCCGGAATTCGGTCTGTGACGAAAAAAAAATCCCACTGCTTCGCCTCGGAATTTTACGGCAGCGTGTTCCATTTTGATGTTTTGTTTCTGAACTTCTGTCGGTTCCTAATACGCTGTAGTGGCTGCCGCTGGTGGTGCGGAGGGCGGGGGAGGCATTTGGTTTTGGTAGAAAAGCCCTTACGTCGTTTCTGGGAGCTGTTAGGCTTTGAGAACGCTTCCCAACTGTGCCAAGAGACATGCACCAACATTTTCCATGTTTTAATGAAGAATTCCTGCCAGGTACCACTTCCAGTGCACCTGAAGGGCTTACGCCACGATTCCGGTGTGGATCAATTTCAGCGGCTCCGGGCCTCAGCAGCTTGTTCCTCAGATTTTCCAAGCGCAGGCGCACAGCGAGAGAGCTTATTTGGCTGAAGAATCTCTTTTTTTTTTTTCTTTTCTGTTGGATTTATTCCACGCCGTGATTCATTGCCTGGTTTTAAAAGCGGGCAGGGCAACTTAAGCCACCATCAAAGTGAGAAACCACAAAATGTAAAACGATCGCTTGAGGATCCCGCACCCACGGGCGCTGGTTTTAAAGCCTTTTATAGACAGTTGTGGTGTCAGGAGCTTCTCAGAGCTGCTCATTCCCCAAAATAATTTCACCTAATGGAAATAAAGGAGGAAAATACGCTTTGGGAAGCTGGAGTGTGGAAGCAAAGCCTGGGAACGCCGTCTGTTTGCGCAGCAGAGACAAAATATAAAGGCTGCTCTGCCGCCGTGCAAACACGGGACACGCCGGCGGGTTTGAAATCTGCTCGTGTGCTTGCACCCCTGGTTGAAGGAGGGTGTAGAAGAGCTGGAAAAGTTCTAGAAAAGAAACTCGACGAGTTTCTGCAGGAGGAGAGGCTGGGAAGGTGAGGGCTTCGAAGGGGAGACGTGACGACAAGCTGTGAAATGCTGTCGGAGAATGCAAAAGCTCTGCGAATGCATGATTTTAATGTCCAAATTTGGGATACTTGGCCCTTTTCTGGCGGCTCTCGGAGGCAGAATTTTGGGCACATGCAGCCTTTGGTGTGACCCGACTCGTGTTTTGCAGCAGAGCTGGGAAAGCGAGGCAGAAAAAGAACTCTGGGTGGCTGAGGGGAAAGGGGTGGCACGCTGAAAAAAGTCTCGTAATGACACAGCAGCGCAGACCAGCCTGCTGTGCTGGTTTGGATGGGTAGCAATTATGCCAGAAATCCAGAAAAAAAACCTTAGAGCCGAATTGTTTAATGGAATTTGTTACCCAGGGGTTGTTTTCCACAGCACAAAAAAACACAACTGACTCTCCAGTTGTTGACGACTCCCCTCTCGCAGCAATAAACACGGCGACAACTGCGGGTCTCCTGTCACCAGCCTCAACCGCAGCTCATCCTCTGCGCAAGAGTCCGGTTCCCCCATGCCAGCAGGCGTCACACCCTCCTCTGCCCACCCACAAACCCTCCGGGTCCAGCGCTTCTCCCTTCCCGGGTGCATCCGGCGTTTGTTTCCAGTCCTCGGTGCGGTCCCTTTCCTGCTGCTTCGAGATTTTTTTGGGGACGTTTTGACGTTTTCAGAGAACTCCAGCTGGATTTAGGGACATCCTCCCCCCCATCTGCCTTTGTTTCCCCTTCTTCCCATCTCGGAATTTTGTGGCTTAACAAATAGGAAGAAACAAAACAAGGGAATACTTGCTGAGAGCGTGTCTTCAATTTGGGGGAAAAAAAAAAAGAGAACTTTTCCTCCCCTCCTTTTTACCAACTTTTTTTTTTTTTTTTCCTCCCCAAAAAGTGGCAAAAAATAGCAGCCACACTTGCTGCTGGTATTTTAATGGAGGTTTGGAGGAATCCGAGTCAGCCAGGCTTAACGCTGGCTTGACATTACCCAAGGAATTTGTTTGGTTTGTAAACCAAGTTCCCTTCGTTCCCTTCCCCTTTTTCCAGACCCCGGCGTGTAACAGAAACCTACGCAAACGTAAAAAAAGGACGCGCGGGGCTCGGAACATTTTTTTCCCGCCGCTGCAGCCTGCAACCCGGAGGAGCTGCGCCCCTTCCCAAACATGCTGGGTTTAAACGCCGGCTTTAACTTGTCCTGGATAATCTCAGATGTCCAACCTGCCGCCCCGTTCCTGCCAGGAACCTGAACACGTTTTGTTTTTTTTTTTTCTCCCATGCTCAAACAACTGATATTATATATATAATTTATTTTTTTTTTCATACCAGGCAAGGTAAATAGGCTGGAGGAGGCTGGAGCAGGATTTCTAGAGCCGCATTGGTATTAAATTGCATGTTAGACCTGCCCGTAAACTGAATTTATTCCCTGCATCAATCTTCAAATGAAGCAGTTGAGCTGTGCAGCTTTCAAAGCGGATCGAAACGACGGCTCCAAACCTCAGAAGCGGGGCTGGGAGAATGTCCTCTTGTGTGCACGCCAGTTCAGGCCATGAAAAGTTCCTTGTACAACCACGCTTCATTTAAAATCGGTCCGTTTGTGTCACAAGAGTAGCTATATATTTTTTTTTTTTCTTTTAACATGCATTAATTTATCGGAGATACGAGTCAAACCGTGCCTGCAGACATTGCGTTTCAGGTTTTCTCTCTTTGTGAAAAAAAAAAAAAACACAACCCCAAAAAATGCTGTAATGCCTTAGGAAAAAAAAAAAAAAAAAAAGTAGCCGGCGTGCAAGGGTGCAGCTTGGCAGCGGGCTCAGGTCTGCGCGGGCGTCTCTTGAGCTGGCGTTTTTGCGGCGAGGCTTGTTTGGAAATGATGCTTTAGAGATGATTTAGTGTCCCCTCCGCGCGGGGTGGGCATACGTCATCTCGAAGATGTAACCAGACTCCTCCTTTTTTTCCAGTTCCTTTCCAACCTGGCACGAAAGCAGCAGAAATGCCTCCCCTGGAGCTTGCCCAGAGCGATGAAAGCCATGGCGATTTGGGGGCAGAAACGGCGTTTCCAAGCTCACCTCCCACAAAATCACGGTTGACCGCGACAGAAAAAACCCCGAACGCAGCCGCTGCTCCGCCCGAAGCCCCCATCATCCTCAGCCCCCCGCAGACACCGAAGCCGGACGTGTACAACCTGGTGTGGCGGCCGGGGAGGGACGGCGGCTTGCCCATCAACGCTTATTTTGTCAAATATCGCAAGGTAACGTTTCTCCGGAGCTGTGCGCCGTGGATTAATTGTTTTTAGGTTTTACAAAAAAAACCAAGAATTTTTGCAGGGCTGGCGTTAACCAGAACGTGGCGTCAGGAAAGAAAAAATACAAAATATAGCGAACCACGACATTCCTTTGGCCTAAAATATTAGGGATGGCTGAAGTTGGTCGCAAGCGCGCTGTTCTGTCTAGTTTTAAGTCAGGCTTGAGCAAAACCTGGGGTTTTATTTCCTTCAGAGTATCCTGGTCCATGGGGAATGGGACTCTGGGGTGTATTTTAGACATTTTCGGCGTTGCCGAAAATATTTTTTTGTGAGCAAGGTTGAGTCTGGTGGGTAAGCTTGAGATCAGAAGGAAAGCTGAGCCGAATATCTCCAAGAATTTTCGATTCCACATCCCAAAGGGACACTATTAAGCTGAGTTTATGAAAGTTGAACTCAAATTTCCCAAGCAGATCCCCATCGTGTCCTTAAAAACTGTGTGCCAACAAAGTCTGTCGATGGGATTTCTCATCCGACGGCCGTTGGTTCACATCAGTGCTGGAAGCTTTGAATATTTCTTTGACCTTTTTGGTGCTTACCCTTCACTCATGACAATCCTTCCTGCATGAACTCTGCTCGCTCGGGCGTTTCTCGGCGAGGAGTTCACCGTATTTTTTTTAGGGTGGTGTTCTTTCTGTGTCATTACATTATTTTATTGATTTCCCTCTTAAAGAGGGGGGAAAAAAAAAAAAGAAAAAATTTGGGGGAATGAAAGCCTTGGAGTGGTCACTTGGGAAGAAAAATACTTGAGCAAGGACGTCTGGCGTAACCTTTGCTAATCCGCAGTGTTTAGATCTGTCTTCTCTGTTTTATTAAAGTCTTACGTTGTTTAGGAGTTTATTTTTGGTGGAATCTTGTGTCTTTTCCTTTGGGATTTGGGGGAAATGTTTCCCTCCAAAGGTCAAGCGTCAAGAGACTGCGCTGAATCTCTTTTCCTTTCTTAAACGGAGCTGGTGATTTCACTGTTAAATTAAAAAAGTTTTTTCTTTTTTTTTTTTTTTTTTTTAAAAAAGATCTATGCATTAATAAAAACCAAACCTTTGGTCTTCTTGCTGATTTGATGATTTTTTTTTTTTTTCCCCCCACCCTGGAGAAGTAACTCAGGCATAACTTTTTGTTGCCTGTTTCAGCCAATAAATATTTTTCAAATCCCAAAGTCCAGAAAAAAACTGGGATAGTTCAGGGAAACAGATCTTTCTCATTAGGGGCTTGGGTCCAGCCCTTGAATATTGCACACGCTGCCAGCTGAAGCCTCGTTGAAGCCTTTAAAAATCATTTGGGCTCTTGCTAAGTGAAAATCACTTTTTTTTTCCCCAAAAACAAGTTTATTTATGTTTATAGAGAGGGAAAATAAGCTGAATTTTTCTTAGGAGCCTCACGAAGGTGGTTGGATTTGTGGCAGAAGCGCTTGGAGACAAACTGTAGGTAGATTTAGGAAAAAAAATCGGGTTTTTTGGCAAGTGGGAGAGGTCCTTTGGCTGCTTTTCGGGTATTTCGAGCTGCGATTCGAGCATTACGTCGGGTTCTGTTCGCTCCACCACTGACACTGAGCTTTCTCTCCCTGTCCCTCGCAGCTGGACGACGGCGTCAGCGCGACGGGGAGCTGGCACACGGTGCGCGTCCCCGGCAGCGAGAACGAGCTGCGGCTCACCGAGCTGGAGCCCTCCAGCCTCTATGAAGTTTTAATGGTGGCAAGAAACGCCGCCGGCGAGGGCCAGCCCGCCATGCTGACGTTCCGCACCAGCAAAGGTGGGTGCAGGACAATGTCCCTGCTGTCCCGCGCTTGCGAGGGGACATTGGTTCCATTCCATCAGCTGTATGTCGCCTGCTAAGCCGTATATAAAATATTCTGCAAAAAAAAAAAAATAATTAAAAGAGCTGCGGGGCAAACTTTCCTAAGCGTTAGCAGGGCTGTTGGTAAGTAGAAACTCATAAAAGCTGGATAATATTATTTTTGGGGTGGTTATTGAGATTTATACTCTAAGGTTCCTCTTGGTTGAAGGAGCAGAGTTGGAGCAGCCTGGCCTTGTGCAGGTTTTTCAGAATATCGCAAAAGAAACTCTCCACACCGTCAAATTTTAATTTAGGAGCAAAACTCCTCCTGGTTTGCTTTGGAGAAGCAAAAAAAAAAAAAAAAAAATCTCTGGGCTGATGCAAAGCCAGCTGTTTCAGTAGCTGGTTGGAGGCAGCGACAAGTGAAAGAGCATTTCTAATCAACGCAATTTTTTGGTTTTCAAGCTTGGACGCTGGTGGCTGTGCTCTTCAGCGTACAAACAATCAGATATTTTTCATGCTGGCGTACAGGAACCAGCCGGCTTAAAATGGCATTAAGAATGTAACCGGCCAAACGTCCGCTCAGCCCGCTGGCCAGCTGTGGCCAAACCCAGCTTCCGGAGCCTTTTTATTGAACCTTTTCCTCCCAACATGGATTTCGGTGCGTGATTTTCACCCCCTGTGGTGATTTTATGATGAGAGGGGGCTTGGAAACCCTGTCGGGAGCCGGCAGCATCACCGCAAAGTGCAGCACTGTGGCCGTTAGTACCGCAGAAGGGGGAGATCTCCCTTCTTGGTCCCCTGAAGAAACTCTCTCATCGCTTTCCTGACTGTTCACCTCGTGATTTGGAGCCAGGATTTAGTCCCCTGGGCCTCAGCGAGTGATTTTGCAGAGCAAGCGTATTGTGAGAGGCGTTAAACAGCATTTTCTTGCCCAATCCCTGATGTATTGTCTATCCAATTGTTTTTTAGAAAGAACATCATCCTCAAAAAACACCCAGGCTCCGTCTCCGCCCGTCGGCGCTCCCAAACATCCTGTCGTTCACGAAGGGACAAATAATTTCGGTGTCATCCTTCCGGACCTATCTCGACACAGCGGAGGTAAGTTTGTCATCCGTGTGCTAAAATTGTGTTGCCAACAGATGAACCCGAGTTAATTTGTGATTATTGCTGCTCTAGGTGCTTGGTTTACCTCTTTTATTTCCTATTTATTCCCCTGGCTTCTCCAAGACAGGTATTTTTCCTCTCTTGAGGGACTTCTGTGGGTGAGGTTGGGTATCTCCCAGATTTTCTGTTGTTCTGTTTCCAGAGTAAAAGATCAGAGCTCATAATTTGGGGACCAACTGGAAGGTTCCCTTATTCCAGGTGGTGAGCTAGCATTTGGAGGATCTGCCTCAATACTCCAGGTTTCCACCGCAGCGTTCAATTATCACGTAGTAGTGCATTTCTTACAGGCTTTAGCATCTCTGGTGGGGTATTAGAAGCTATAAATTTCACAAATCCGTGCTCTAATCTCGTGAACTTTTAATATTTCCAAGGATGCTCTTACCCACACATGTAGATCTCCGAAAATAAGATCAGATTTTCACGTATAACCCAGTTCTTGCTGCTCATGTTCAAACCTAGCGTTGCTTTGTGCTAAATACTCTGGTTTTCTCCTCCGCTGTGAAAAATCCAGAGGAAGGGAAGAAATGGGCAATGCCCACGTTGGTTTTAACATCTCAGAGCGGATTCTATCCATCCTGAAAGTCTTCCCGTGGCTTCCCAGGGATAGACTTATTTCCGCTGGCAAGAAGCTCCAGCCACTTCCCAACCGCTGTGATTTTCAGCCCGATTTCCAGTGAAAACAGCGTGTTTATAGTCCTGTATCTCACCACCCCACCCCTTGGTCTGGTTCAGGGGCTCTCATCAGCGCGATTATCGGGGATTTACTAACACACCTCTTTACCTTCTCTGTCCCGCTGCTCTCTGTACCGTCAAGCGAGTTCAGTAAGTATATTGTTCGTCGCATGCTTTGTGTGCTCTTCCTTCTCGTTTCTCTGGCTCTTTAGCGGGGATGGGTTGGAGTCTCGTTGGGTCTGGGGGAATTTTGGGGCTCGGAAAAAAACAACGGAATTTTTCCTGTTCACTTAGTGCGTGTTTGTGTCTCCTTGTAGAGCTGGGGTGGTGCAACAATGTCCTTTTTTGATTAGTTTATTGATAAAATAATTTATTCCTCTGTTTTTGAGCATCTTTTCCGGAAGAGTAAGAGGAGTAATTATTACAGGAGGATTTAAGATTCTCCTTGTTCATACACAAAGTTTAATTTAATCATCAGCAACTAGTTTAATCTAGAAAACCACAGAAGCCGACGTTTCTAATCCTCCTGAATTTCTCTTTCCAGTCCCAGAAGCTCCCGACCGACCCACAATCTCCACGGCGTCGGAATCCTCCGTCTACGTCACGTGGATCCCGCGGGCAAACGGCGGCTCCCCCATCACCGCCTTCAAAGTGGAGTACAAGCGCCTGGGGCGGAACAGCGACTGGCTCGTGGCAGCGGACAACATTTCTCCTTCCAAACTCTCCGTGGAAGTTCGGAACTTGGAGCCAGGTATTAAAAACTCTCTTTCCTTCGCCTGCAGAGAGAATACGGCAACCCTTTGGTTGTTTCAGTCTAACTTCTGCTTGGATTATCCTGCTCCTGGTTTTTTGTTTTGGTTTGGTTTGGTTTTTTTTTTCATTTTATGGAGCTCATTACATGAATTCAAGTTGATTTCTGCCTTTCCAAGTGGAAAATCAACACTAAACCATCATAATCTAATCCTTTGTTTGCATGGAGAGGAGGGTTGCGTATTATAAATTGTGATTTTTTAGCTTAATTGTCCTTCTAGTAAGCACTCGGAACACAAGAAGAGAAAAAAGCTTTGATGGAAGAACATCTTTCCTGATTTCTGGGTTCTCCCACTGTCCAGGGAAATGGTGCAAGAGTAGAGGGAAGAGATGAGGATGAGAAATCCTTTGAAACATCTCTTGGTACCCACCGGCTTCCAGTTTTGGGACTTGTTGAGCTGCTGGAGGCATCTCCGTCTCTTAATGCAACTTCAGATTTTTCTGAAGTGAATCTCCCTCATGGCTTTTAGAAGCCGTTTCTATTTCTGCTGTCCGCATTAGCCCGCGGCATCAACTCCTCTGGTTTTTCTAATGGCTTGTGCAAAAAAAAACCTTCCTCATCCGTTGGGTCTCTCCTTGAATCCTTGTTTTGCTACAACCGCTTTTATTTTTTCCCTTTAAAAGGAGAAATGTATCGTTTCCGTGTGATTGCCGTGAACACTTATGGGGAGAGCCCGCGCAGCGCAGCGTCTCGCCCGTACCAAGTCGCCGGGTTCACCGGCCGCTTTTCCAACCGCCCCATTGCGGGACCTCACATCGCTTACACCGAAGCCGTCAGTGACACTCAGATCATGTTAAAATGGACGGTGGGTATCATCCTCTCCTGTTCTTTGCACAGTTGCAGGCGAATTTGTACCACTTTGCATCTTCAAAGTCAATAATTAAGAGCTGATTGGGTGCTGGTTTCCCCCCGCTGAGGCTCAGAGATGATTTTTTGCCAGAGGGCTGAGATAATTCATGTTTCCATGGTAGAATTGGCTCATTTAACGGCCCGTATGCCTCTCAAGCCCTTTAACCCCCATTCCCAAACGCTTTTTCCTCCTCTGTGACACCCCCGTGGGTTGTTCGCCCCCTTTCGCGCCATCTCCCAGCCTCCCGCTCCCCGGGGATGCCCCGTGCCGCCTCCTCGAGTTACGCCAGCTGTGAGCCCGACTGGCAGCTTGCCCGGGGCAAAGCGCCCCAGCCGCTGTCCTCCACCTGCTTTGGCGCAGACCCAGCCAGAGGCACCGGCCGGGCTGAGCTCCATCCCAACCCCTCTGACCGGAGCCGCTCTTTGGCTTTTTTTCCTGCTGCTCTTGTCAATCGGGTTTCAAACCCGCCGCCGTCCCTGGCAGCCAGGAGAGGGTTTCACATTGGAGAAACGTTTTTTCCTTCCACCCCACTCCGGTTCCCTCATCTTTTTTGTAAACAAGTACTTGAAAGTCCTTCTTGAAACCCGCAGAAATTCTTCGCTCTTGTTTTGAAATCTAACCCCCTGGTGTACTCTGGAGGATTTAACCGTGTAGAGTTCCCCCAGCGTTAGTTTGCTCTGCTCGCTCAGCCTGAAGAGATGGTAAGGATAATAAACTTCACGTAACCTCCTTCTTCCTCGGGACCCTGCAGAACTTCCAGCAAAATGTTCCCGAGCTGAATTTTCATGACCTGAACTCTCTAAAGTGAAAACGTTCTGACCTTTCACCATTAATCACACCAATTTTCAGGGCGTTCGTGGTCAAACCCTAATTGATGGCTTGGAAAACGATGTGGGAGGAAAGTGGCATCCCCAGCTCTGTCTCCCTTTTTTTTTTTTTTTTTTTTTTAGCTGATCCGAGGAGTTCAGTGGCAGAGCGCTTTGCTGCAGAGCCCCTGGCGCTGTGCTCACCTTAGCTGCCTCGACCGCTGTCAAGGATCCTCTTTCATGTTGTAGCTTTTGCACCAACCTCTCCCTGCACCTCGCTTGCAGATCCTTATTAAAAAAAATGGACAAGTTATTAAAAAAATGGGCGACTTGTTAAAAAAATGGACAGCTTGTAAAAAAAATGGGTGACTGATTAAAAAAAAATAAATCAAGGTGATAAGATATCCAGTGACGGCTCAGCAGGACTCGCTTAAAATGTGTCTCTTCAAATTCTCTTTCAGTATATCACGTCGAGCAACAACAACACGCCCATCCAAGGATTTTATATCTATTACCGGCCCACGGACAGCGACAACGACAGCGACTACAAGCGGGATATCGTGGAAGGTACGGTGTCCGCAGGCTTCGCAGCGCTGCCACACGGGGAGGAACATCGTGTAGCCGCCTTGGCTGTGTTTATACGAAATCTAAACTGCTTTGCTCCAGCCGAGTCTTGACGATATATTTCACCCGAGTAGCTAGCTCAGCTTCGGAACGTCAGCTTTCTGCCCACACATGAACTTGTTTCTTCCTTCTGCAGCCTCTTCTAGATGGAAACTTGAGCCCTAAATACCGCTTTGGAGTTTTGTCTCGTTGTGCTGCCGCGAATCCCTCGTGTAGATTTATTTTAACGGGTTTAGCTTCACGTCATTGGGGAGAGGAATGGGCAGAAATGAGATTTAACCCAGGGAGAGCGCGTCTGGCTTCCCAGATGCTTTACCCCAGCGCGGATTTTCTCCACTAGGTAGTATCTTGTGTGTGACTGCCCCGCTCTCCTCTTACCTT
>NW_010145786.1:1546-3110 GCF_000699245.1 Pterocles gutturalis | reverse complement strand
CCCCGCTCTCCTCTTCCTTTGTTTGTTTTCTCCCCCTGCCGTAATTAAGTTACTTTTAACCCCGAGTGCTGCAGATGCAGGTGGGTTTATGCTTCATTTTGCATTTTAATCAAATTATTCCCCTCCCCCCCCCCCCGCCCTGGTGCATATTAGGTCATGATTTTCCTGGAAAGAAGTTATTAGATCATGTCTATATTAGTCCACAAGTGGAAAACCCTTTGGAAAAATATTTGACTTCACGTCCTCAGCGCTTGGGTTGAGTAAACGCAGTGATCTCATCCCGTCCCCGTGACGTTCAGTATTTTTTCCCCCCTCATTTATTTCAGTTACAAGAGGAATGGGCATTTATTTTGAAAATTTTGCCCCTTGCGTAATGATGCCTGAGAGAAGCTTTCGCAAAGATCCAAAGCTGTTAAAGATCAGAATTTCGGCTCAGAGGATGGCTTTCGAGAAGCTGCACCTTCATCTGCAAAAGTATTTGAGCTTTCCCGGGCAGAACTCGTGTGTTTGTAAATCTTATACACGGAGCAGTTCGCTGCTTAAGTGCTGTGCTATGAAATTAGCTTGTTTCTGATTTAATTTTTTTGTGTGTGTATTAAACTCCTTGTGGCAGGCTGAAACCATTAGCAGCTGCTCTCCTCTGCCAAAACCCGCACCAGAAACTCCTGGGGTGGAAATATTTCAAAACCTTGACTTTTTCCTTTACTGTGCTCCCCTAAATTAGCTTTTCAGGGAGAAAAATTTTAAAAAAACAGAGTTATTTTTCCCCTATTTTCAATTAAAGTGTGATTGGATGTGAAATATGTCGAGAAACACGTGACTGAAGGTATTTTTGCCGTAAATCACTTCTTCTTCACTTTTTATCCCTCTCTGTTACCTTTGAATTAATCTGTTTCCTGACAAGGAATTTTATCTTGAAATGACTGCATGAGTTGGGGGAAAAAAGTGTTGTGATGCCGGTATCAGGCAAGCGCTTGCTGGAGGCTTTGCTTACCGCTTCCTGTTAAGTCTTGTCTTGCGAGACAGTCAAAACTCTGCAGGGAAAAAAAAAAAAAATTAAAAAATTTCCTTATAAATGCTGCTACAGGCAAAATCAGATTTTAGTTAAAGAGAAAAAAGGGGAAAAAGAAAGGAAGGGAAAAGGGGAAGGGAAAAGACGAAGGGGAAAAGGGGGAAGGGGAAAAGAAAAGAGAAAAGGGAAAAGAGGAAGGGGAAAAAAGAAAAAAAGGGAAAAAATGGAAAAAAGAAAAAAAACCCAAGCAAAAAGCTTGATTCAGATGGCTCCTCGGTATCTTTCCGCAGCTTTAAGCAAAAGCGAAGCGAAATCCTCGCCGTCCTGCACTGAGGGTGTGGATTTTTCTCTTTGGAGGGTCGTGGAGATGGAGTTAGGGTTGTAAATGCAGTCTGATGTCAGTTGTTTGAATGTTTTCCCTTGCTAATGGTGCACGGCGAGGACAGTTCAAGTGCCTGTACTGATTCCAGTTCCACTGGTGGTTGGAAGCGGAAACCTAAAACCTGCTGGAGTAATTACCCAAAGGAATGCTGGGGGGGCGGGGGGAAACCC
>NW_010145786.1:965-1516 GCF_000699245.1 Pterocles gutturalis | reverse complement strand
TGCGATTTAGGGAAAGGCCGCTTCCAGCTTCAAGCAGAGCGCTGGGGACAGCCAGTGTGCCAGCGATGGAGCTCGGACCGTCCCCTCCCAAACCCCCCAAACCGACCTGGGGCCCTTCTGCGTCCCCTCTCCCCTGTTTTTTTGCTGGGGAGGGGTCTCTGGACCTGGAGAAGTTTGAACGGAGTCGTGGTGATAGCCTCCGCCAGCGGAGCGAGCTTTATTTTATTTTTTTTTTAATAATGCTTAAATCAGTAGGTGGTATGACAGTTCCTTAGAAACAGTGGAAACAGTTCAAGGTGGTATTTTCCAAGAGGGATTAAGAGCGCTCAAACAGTTAATTAAACGTCCTTAAAAAAAAAAAAAAAAAAGAAAGAAAAAAAAGGGTCGCTGTTTATTAAAAATTTGTCACAAGCCCGTGAAAGTTAAAAACCGCGAGTGATTTATATGGAAGTGCTCGGCGCTTCAGGAGGGTGTCTAAATGAAACGCTGGCCGCCAGCCAGAGACGACAGAACCGTCCTGTTAGAGAGGATCGCTCGGCTGGGGGTGCGGC
>NW_010145786.1:0-939 GCF_000699245.1 Pterocles gutturalis | reverse complement strand
CCTCGCTGGCTGTAATTTGCTTTCCTCGCGTGTTTAATAAAACCCACGTTCGATGAGCTGCGGTTTCGTCGGAGTCGAGCCAGGCAGATGTCTCCTTCCTGCGAAAAAACGGGGGGCTCCGGTCGCTGCCTCGCGTCTCCAGGGATCCTGCGGGGCTGCAGACTGGGAGAGGGGCTCATCCCAGTGGGGTTTTTTTTTTTTCCCCATCCCAAGTTTAATCCACTTTTTCCTTGTTATTTGCCCTGTGTATTGTGGAGAGCTAGCGTGACCCACCCTGAACACACCCTAAACCCGTCCCTTCGCTCCATTCCACTAGAGAAGGAAAGCTTTTCCTCTATTAAAGCACTTTGCAAAGTGCTGTGGAACATTCCAGGGTGGAAAATTTAACATTTAAGATAGTGCAGAAACGCTGTTGATTTGAAACCTTTGGATGCTGGAAACCTGGATGTCTTTTTTTTCATTTTTTTGAGTTGAGCAACTTCTGCATTTTGTAGAGAAAGATAAAATCAATTGGAAAAAACATTCCTCTGAAGGTTCTTCTAAGAATCTATTCTACAAGACAGTATGAGCCTTATGATTTCAAATAACTCAATAATTTGTTAATAAAGACTTCTGTGCTGCCAGGAAAAGCTGCGATTTCCTAGAGAAAGACTCTGCAACATGCTCAGACCTAATTCTGGCTGGTGTGAGTAAATGAAACGCAGTGGTTGTATTTTTTTATTATTATTTTCTTTTTCTCCCCCCCTAGGTACGAAGCAGTGGCACTTGATAAACCACCTGCAGCCCGAAACATCCTACGACATTAAAATGCAGTGCTACAACGAAGGCGGTGAAAGCGAGTACAGCAACGTGATGATCTGCGAAACCAAAGGTCAGGCTCTGTTTTATTTTAATTATTCCGGCTGGCCAGGACTTCAAGGATCATCAAGTCCAACCGTC
>NW_010145785.1:9187-9463 GCF_000699245.1 Pterocles gutturalis | reverse complement strand
TTTAAATACGTTATATTTATTCTCTATATTCTATTCTCTATATTCTATTCTATTCTATTCTATTTATTATAGTTACAGATGAGCTTTATGTTAATTATAATTATTCCACTGAACTCCACAAGCTGGGAACGAAGCAGATGCACAAACCGGTGCTTTTTCTACCTTTTACCCAAACTCTGTGTTTACAACCAGCGGCTCAAAGCCTGTGGACGATTCCCCACGGTGTAAATCCGAAACAGCCCCTTGGACCACGCCGGGAGCTCGGTGGGCTTACAG
>NW_010145785.1:7421-9099 GCF_000699245.1 Pterocles gutturalis | reverse complement strand
ACCAGATTAATATGCAGAAGAAACCGACAGCCAGGGCTTTGTGCCTCCCCCCAGCTGGTAAATCCAGTGCTCCAGGGCCGGGGCTTATTAATGTGCTGTGCACAGAGGCTGCACAGCTGGAGAGCAAGCGCTGGGGCTGGGGGGGGCTTTGGGACACCTGACCCCTGGGCTAAATCAACCATCCCTCCTTGCTGTAAAAATCCTCGCAATAAATCGCTGCAGGAACAACGCTCTGCAGACCCGTCTCAGCAGCACGGGGATGATGCTTAAATCTGGTTTGCCTGGCACAAAATCCTAGAGGGCAGCGGAAAAAAAAAATAAAATTAAAAAAAAAAATCAGAGAGACCATGGAAACACTCTCCATTTGTGCCTGCATCAGTAAACTTTTGCGAGATGAATTTCCAGGGTTGGCATTGTTGGCCTCCAGGCACCCCAACCTGCCTGGGGTCACCCTCGTCCCCTCCACGTCCTTTCCCCACCGGCTCGGCTGCAGGATCCCAAAAGTTCTCAGGGATTTTTGGGAGCGATGAGGATGAACCGCCCTGTCTCGAGCCAAAAGCATCACTGTGGCGCTGGCTGCAAGGACTGAATGTGAATGATTCATGCTGCAAATCCCTTTGAACTCATGCCTGGAGCATCCCAAACTTTGGGAGATGCTCTGCTACAGATCCCAAAACCCACTGCAGGCGGAAGATCCCACAACACAGCCCTAAGAACCTATTTTTTTTGCCAGGAAAAAGCCACCAGAAAGACATTAGTCTAAAATATGACCCCAAGCTGTGCACAAAGCCAGGCAGCGAGGCTCGTGCCGGGGTTGCCATGATGTCCCGAGGGACGCCTCTGCTCTGCGAGCATCCCACCATGAGCTGGTCCCCAGGAGACGCAACGGGAGGAAGGTCAGGGCTGGCTGAGAAGTGGATGGCACCACCATCACTCTTCCCCCATTTAGAAACCCAAGAAAGACCCAAACAGCCCTTCCCAGAGGAGTCAGCAGCCTCAAACACATCCGAGCCAACCTCTACAGCATCAGGGCTCACGTGAAGACCCCCGGTTCAAAATTAAAGCCGCGTTAATTTAATTTCTCTAAATTCAATTTGGAAATGGAAAGGGATCAGCGGAATTAAGGCGGTTTTAATGAGAAAAAAAAGCAGCGGCAGGGAAATTCAATGCCACCGAAAAATCACCTGCACCTCTGGTTAATTTGGATTAATGCGACAGACGTGCCCCAGCTCCCCCCGCAGCGATGCCCGGAGGGATGATGAGCATCCAGCGCCTCGGGCACGGCAGATGTTGGTCCCCAAGCTCCTACCGCACACCATCGGCTTTTCCTTTTCCCAAACCACAATCCCCCCCGGAGAGGGGCTTCCTCTGCCCACCAACACATGGTTTTCCCCTGCATCCACCACTCGATGGCACCCACCACTCCATAAAAAAAAAAAAGCCCGATGGGGAAGGAAAAAAATAAATTGCAATCCAAATGGGTTGGGCATGAAGGAAACAGGCTTGAAGACGCTTTCTCTGCGTGACCTAGATCAAAAGTCTTGCTCGTAGCCCGTGTTTTTTTATCGAGTTAAATAATAACAGCCCATAATACTATGTGATCGTCTCCTAAGTGGATTGAAGCCTCAAGCTTTATAGATTTCATGCTGCTGCTTAGTGCAATTTTATTGCGCGTTTC